>NC_071571.1:4278230-4288230 GCF_024509145.1 Vidua macroura
AGGAAGGAAGGAAGGAAGGAAGGAAGGAAGGAAGGAAGGAAGGAAGGAAGGAAGGAAGGAAGGAAGGAAGGAAGGAAGGAAGGAAGGAAGGAAGGAAGGAAGGAAGGAAGGAAGGAAGGAAGGAAGGAAGGAAGGAAGGAAGGAAGGAAGGAAGGAAGGAAGGAAGGAAGGAAGGAAGGAAGGAAGGAAGGAAGGAAGAAGGAAGGAAGGAAGGAAGGAAGGAAGGAAGGAAGGAAGGAAGGAGAAGGAAGGAAGGAAGGAAGGAAGGACAAGCAGATCACCTTGCCAGTTTGTGCCTTTCCCACCGTAGCTGGCACACTTTGTGCTTCCCTCTCTCAGCCATGCTCCCTCCAAATCCTACAGATAAAGAGTCAAATGGTGCAGAACAGAGCAGGCAAAGTTCTCTGTGCTGTATCCTCCAAATACTTTTAGCCTGGACATGCATCCTTAGACCCACAGAGGAAAGGAAAGCCACTCTCAGCCAGCCTGAGAATCCTTCCCCACTTAACTGCATTCACTTAATACAGATTGAATTGCACTGGCTCCTGCTTGGGCTGTTACTTATCCCTGGTTTTACTGTCACATCCACAGTGCTCTGTGCTGGCCACTCTGGGGCATACAAATAACTGTTCTGGAGCTTGACACAGCGGATGACCGGCAGTAACTCGCTGTGGACCCGACCCAGAGGCTTTTCCCGGGCAGGGAAAGCAGCCCTGCAAGCCCCCACGCCACCCCGCTGGCCAGGGCTGACAGCTGATGTCCTCCCCGGCCCGCTTCCCCCCGGCTGCTGCCAAGCCGCTCGCAGAGCGCTCCCTCCAAATGAATTTTCTGGAAAACAAATTAAAGGAGGGCTTACATCACGCAGCAGACAGCCCAACCCGCGCCGGGCTGCGCCGGCAAGCCCTGCCTGGCTTTTGGGCTGCGCCGCATCGCTCGCAGCTGGAACCCGCAGCTCCCGCTGAACAATAAACTGATCACAGCAGCCCGAAATCGCCCTGTGCTCTCTGCCGGGCGGAGCGAGGGCTCCCGGAAACCTCCGCTTGCTTTGGGTTTTTTTTTTGGGGTTTTTTTTTTTCCCCTGTGCAAAACCACAGACAAACAAAACTGGGGGGAAGCGAAGGAGACTCCAGTGGGTGTTGCAGCACAGCCAAGGTCTCAGGAGTCAGGAAATTCCAGTCCCGGCAGCCTGCTGGTCGGAGTACATGGAGGCCAGGGGGTGAGCAGGAGGGGAAGGGATATTCTGCCCTGCTGGGAAATCATCCTGAGCTAGGCTGGGTTTTACTGGTGATCTGGGCTCCCTCCCCTGCGCTGCCACATCCTCCTCGCACAGCCCCTGGCCACATCACTGCGGGTTCTTCTGGCAGGAATCCTCACCCTCCATCAGGTGTGCCCATGCCGTCAAGAGCTTCCCTGGAAAACCCAGCGTGCCCCCAGCCCTTCCTCCATTGGATACTTGGTAAACAGAGCAAGCAGGGATGGGTTTCCCAGTGCCAGAGGCACAGCACAGCTGTGGGAGAGCACGGCAGCAGCTGGAGCAGCACCAGGATGGGGATGGGAATGGGAATGAGGTCTCTGGTCTTTGCCCAGCACAGAGGGACCGTGCCAGCCCACATCTTGGCTTGTGCAAAACCTCCAGCCATCCATTCTCCCCCAAAAATCTTTATTCAGGTGAGCTCATCGGTGCTGCCATGGGAAAACAAGCGCTGCTGCAAATGAGTAGTCATGAATAATCATGCTGGCTATTTTGAAAGGCTTTTTATGCTCTCCATAAGAGATGTAAAGAAGATATGCTTTTGAGTGGAAGAATAGTCCTTTTGAAATGTTTTGGTTCAGTCTCCAGTCAGGAGATGATCCTCGGGAGCCCTGGGATCTCACCCCGGGGACAGCGAGTTCCTGCCATGCACTGCTGCAGCGCCAGGCAGGGAAGGAGGGAGGATGGGGCAGCAGTGGCAGCACCAACTTCTGAGTGCCCATCTCCTCTGCCATGGGGCTGTCTGCAGGACCTTGGGCTGAACCTGCCCTGCCTCAGCTCTGCGACTGCAGAGTGGGGGAGCAGAGCCACATGCACAGGCAGTGAGGGCTTTACAACCATTAAAAGATGATGAAATTCTATTCTAGGCAGTCTAAGAGAGCTGGAGTTGTTCAGCCTGGAGAAGAGAATGCTCCTGGAAGACCTTAGAGCCCCTTCCAGTGCTTAAGGGGGCTATAAGAGAGCTGGAGAGGGACTTTGGAGAAGGAGGAAAAACCTTAAGCTCGAGGAAGGCAGATTTAGATTAGATATTAAGAAGAAATTCTTTGCTAAGAGAGCAATGAGGCCATGGCACAGGTTGCCAAGAGAAGCTGTGGAAGTGTTCAAGGCCAGGTTGGAGCAATGTAGGATAGTGGAAGGTGTCCCTGTGCATGGAAGGGGGGTTGAAATTGGATGGTCTTTAAGGTCTCTTCCAACCCAAACCATTCTATTGATTCCATAATTGCATCCCCTACAGAGCTCTCTCAGTGGCTGAAACTGAGGAGTGCAAACAGCTTTTTCATAAGAAAACCCTAAAGCCCAGCTTCTGCTTGTGCATTAGCATGGCTCCAGTGAAAGGTTTCTTGTTACCTGTTTCCATTCAGGCTGGGTACATAACACCTGTTATCTACAGAGATAATTTAATTCCTCCCCCCCCCACCCAGTTCCTTCTCTCACTGCCCAGTACACCCCAACCAGGAATTGAGTGTATAAATGCAAAATCTCCACTTGTTCTTTAATGTAAGCACTTAGTCCACCTCTCCAGCCTGCCCTGCCCAACCCAGGAAAGGCCAAAAGAAGAGGGAGAAAAATGAAAATTAAGAAAATGCTTGCCTTGCTCTAGTTAAGCCTGTAGAAAAATATTTCTTTTGCTACCTATTTATTAGTATTCTGCTAGACCAGTGAAAGGGTTATCAAAACAGTTACTGGGCCATGGGAACCTCTCTTTTTGCTGAGAATAAGAGATTTTTGGTGAGCCGCCTCTGGTAGCTTTCTGCACTTCTTTTCTGAGGAATATTTTCATGTTCTCAATTTCAGTGCTTGATGACTGTTGTGTTGGGCCACATGGTGCACATCTGGTCTAGGCAGAGCAGAGACATGCAGGGCATGTTCTCAGTGTGATCCTCTTTCATTACACCTCCCCTCGAACCCAAACATCTGCCATCGTGCCCAGTGATTTGAGCCAAACAAGCCACCTTCAGAAAACAAAACCAGATCCAACTGATGTTAGCAAAAAGGAGTAAAAGCATGGGAGGGGAAGTGAAAGCTGAGAGAAAAGTGGGAGGAAGAAAAATGCAAGGAGCAAATAGCTGGAGAATGATCCCATAACCACCACAGAGCAGCAGCCCCTTACTTGCAAAAGAAAAACCCAAACACAAAGCAGGTAAAATTTGCAGAGAAGATGAAAACAAGATTGGTGGCAAGTAGGCATGGGCACAGCCTGGTTGTGCAGGCAGGTGCTTCTGGCTGAAGTGGCAACCACTGAAAATTCATTTTGGTGTGGCCACAGGAAAAGACAAATGTTTTGGAGCAAGTGATGGGGGTCACACCTTAGAGGATGTGTGTAGGGGGAGATACATCCTGGAAATCGGTGACTCAGAACCAACTGGAATGGTCCTGGTAGACAATTGCTGGTGTTTGAACTCCCAGCAATGCCTTAGCCAAGAAGGTTGGAGTAATCCTTGGCTGTGCAGACGGCAAATATGAAGTGGGAGTGCTGAACTGATATTATCTCTGTAAACAGCATTAGTGAGACCATTTCTGAAAAGTTATGTCTAGTCCTGATGTTCACATGTCCAAAAAAAGATCTTAAGGAAACAGCAAAGATTCCTGCCAGAGTGATTTTAGGCATTGAAAGCCTACTTTAGAGAGAGCAAAACATATCCAAGGGAAAAATGAAGTGACTTTACTGCAGGTTATCAACATCTGCGCAGGTATAAGCCCTGGAAATGGCATCAAGGAAAGTTGTAATGAGATGGAGTCTGGGAAATTCAGATTAAATCCAAGTGAGAGATCTGAACCAGCTGTGCAGAGGTCAGGTTTCCCCCACGAGGTCCAGATGACCTCCTAGATCCAACATAGCTAAAGCTTGGCAGCATTTTCATGCCAACTGCTCGCTCATTCAGGTGGCCTTTGGCTCAGTAATTGGCTGACCCCAGCTTTGGAGGAGTAGAATGGCTGGGTTTTGGTGCAAAAGCTTGAGGTTATGCCACTATGGACCCAGAGATGTGGGTGGACCTCCTGTTATTGCTATAGGTCGTGGTTTTGGGGAGATCTGGGGGACTGGGTGAATCACAGCACACTAAGTCACTTTGTGTGTTGAACAGAAGGCTGGCACAGGGAGATTTTTCTTAGATTACTCAGCCAAAAAGGTAGCAACAAAGGTAATGGAGCACAAGGGCCCTTCTTTTGCTAACTGCTAAAAACCATGGAGGCAAACAGATGGATCAGAAGTTGTTGACGTTGATGGGGATCTTTCCAAGCGCCTTCAGTGGGTTTTTGGCTGAGGTACACATGCTCTTGCATATCAGCAGGCTGATCTCCACGGCAAGTGAAATGGCCCCTGGATGTCACTGCTGTGCTACAGTACAGCAGCAGGAGAGTCTCATTCTATGGGATGTAAAGAAGATGGAGTTAAGGCCCGGAGACAAGGCCTGGATAACTGGAAGTGTTGGCTCAGGCCCTTGGTCTCCCTCCAGCACAGATTGCAAATGACTGCGAGTTATCATCTGACAGATGCTCTGCCGTGGCTCCAGTCCCTTTCCTACTGCACAAGTCTGTACATCACAGCCCGCGCTGCCGTCAGGCCTGCGTGGTCAAACCAGCCTTGGCTGCTGCTTCTCCTCTTTACTTCTTCAAACCCCTCCCTTCTACGGGGGGAAAAAAAAAAGCCCAAACCAACCAAAAACCCAACAAAACTCAATCTGCTCTCCACCACAAATTTAATTGGTTTCAACACAAACTCTGAGCCACATGCTCTCGTAGAAGACGTAGGAAGCCAATTCATTGATGTCTCCTTCAGTTTGCAAATTCCAGTGTGAGAGATGCTGCAGCTCTTAGCAGGTTGGTAACAATGAAACCTAATGATGACATTTAAATGTATTATTTTTGCCACCAGTCTACCTAGGGTTTAATTTGATGACATTTAAATTTTGTCAACGCTTTTGCCCAGGGCTCGGTTTGATGGAAGGCTTTCAGATGAGTTGCTTGTTCCTGCGAAGGCACAGGACTGGATTGTTTGGGGTAGAGAAGAGAGAAGAACCCAAATTCCTCCCATTACCCCCACAATAATTCTCATGAGGGAAGTATGTGTAAGTCAGCACAAGAACTTGTGGGAAGTGCAGACTGTTGGGGTGGAATACAATAGTTTGAATTTAATCTGAGTAAGAAAGACTGGGAAGAGTGGGACAGTTGCATCACTCATCTTCCTGTTGGCTGCACTAAAAACCTTTCATTCAGCTCTGAGATTTCTGCTGAATTTTCGTCCACTGCACTAAAGTAAAACAGCCTTGCTCCAAAATTGACTTTGACTTTGCAAACAAGCCTGCAGGAATTCCTACTCAGCTGACCGTTGTCATTTATTTAAGCAGCTCAGTGCAGGATTAGGTAGCCCTGGAGCCTGGGATAGCCTTTTATCTTGAGAAGTGACTGTTGCAGGTAAGAAACAGAGATGGAGCAGTGGGAGATGTGGGATTTCTCTCACCTGACCTCATGTATCCACAACGCAGCCGTTTCCAGCAGAGCCGGTCACCCTGGGCTCCCTTTGTAGTCAGCAGAAACAGACACTTTTAGGGCATGATTCATCTGCCCTATTTTCAACATCTGTGTTGGGCTGGGATAAATTACAACCAGGACTACAGAGTCTGCACAATCGAGGGCCTCAACCAACTGTCCCCAAACATACTGTGCTTGCAGATGTCCCCCTTGTGCACCAGCTTCCCATGTGGCTCCTCCCCAGACCCACTGTGGGGACATCTTTGGTCCCCTAAGAGGTCTGCAAGGGTACAAGGTGCCTGCAAGCCCACAGGGCTTCTCATTTTTGCTTTATTAAAGCTGTGACACCTAAAACCTCTTGAGATTTGTCACCTAATACCAGTTGTGAATTCCCCAAGGTGGTAAAGATTCAGCTCAGGATTGACAGAGGAGGATATTCAGGCTTTTGGGACCCTCTTTAGGTCAAGGGGAGGCTGCTGCTTAAGTGCCTTGGCACTTTATTCTGTGTTGAGACCCTAAGAAAAGTTTAGGAATATGTGGGACTCTTTCAGGTTGACTCATCACTCATTTGGCAGAAAGAGAGAAAGATACATTACTTTTTGAGAGAATCCATACATGGTTATTTGCCTCTAAAGAGGATATGGAACTAAACTCATCCACAGAAAGCTCTGTGGGGATTAACAATTACAACTCCATCTCAGCCTGGTCTGTGGGTTTTGCTCAGTGGGTACCATAGCTTTTTCAGGCTCAAGTACCTATTCCTAAGGGATCTGAAGTGTTCCTATCCTGTACCTATTCCTGAGGGATCTGAAGTGTGCCTTGGCCCATCTGGGATGGGTTTTCAGTGGAAAGATGTCCTTCAACCAGACCAGAAAATGGTCTGGACTGGACTAGAGGGACTGGTCCAGAGACTGGACTAGATGGCCTTTAAAGGTCCCTTCCAACCCAAAACATTCTATGGCTCTATGACATTCCTGCCCTGGTTCTTTGGCTTTCCAGCACGTGAATCTCAAACAAAAAAGAGAAACCACACATACCCACACACACAGTTTCTGAGCCTTTCTGCCCTAAATGTGGGCTGTCTGCCCCTTAACCCTGGCTGGAACAGCTGGTGTGTGGTCTGACCTACACCAGGGCACCTTCATCTACTCCTCTTTCCAACCCTCTCCTGGGAGACCTTCCACAACCCAGGACTTGTGCTCCAGCACTGTGTTCCTGGGTCCTTCCAGCACCCCTCCTTGTACAGCTCAGGTATTTGTGAAAGCCCCAGAAATTTCTGGAATCTCACACCCTGAGGTGTGTTTGTCCATCCATCCACTGCTGCCACCTTCCCCTGCTTCCCCATGTGGGGATGCACATTGGAGCAGAGGCAGGACAGGAGCTTTCTGAAGGGCCAGCAATCCCTCTGAGGCAGAACTGTAATTACACTGCAGTTACATTGCAGTTGCTATGCAAACAGCCGCTCGTTTTGCTTTTCAATATGTAATTATCACTAAATCATCGGGGTGGAGGGAGGTTTAACCACCTAAGTCTACTTTCCTCCCCCCTTGGCGATCTCATGGCATCAGCTGTCAGGGCTGACCACCTGGAGGAGGCTTGGCAGGCTGCAGCAGTGCCCCAGGCCTGTGGGGACCCAGGTGCTGAAGGAGATAATCCCAGTCAGACCCCGATGGTTGCACAAACGCGGAGCAACCACCGCTCAAAATTCAAATTTCTCTTGTTCAAACCCAGCCTGGTTTTGTTTTTTTTGGTTTTTTTTACCAGTGCTCAAAATTCAAACTGCTCCTGTTCAAACCCAGCCTGGTTTTTTTTTTACCAGTGCTCAAAATTCAAACTGCTCCTGTTCAAACCCAGCCTGGTTTTCTTTACCAGTGCTCAAAATTCAAACTGCTCCTGTTCAAACCCAGCCTGGTTTTTTTTTTCACCAGTGCTCAAAATTCAAACTGCTCCTGTTCAAACCCAGCCTGGTTTTCTTTACCAGTGCTCAAAATTCAAACTGCTCCTGTTCAAGCCCAGCCTGGTTTTCTTTACCAGTGCTCAAAATTCAAACTGCTCCTGTTCAAACCCAGCCTGGTTTTTTTTTACCAGTGCTCAAAATTCAAACTGCTCTTGTTCAAGCCCAGCCTGTTTTCTCCCCTTACAAAGGCGGGTGCACGTCACAACCCTCAGCCCTGCTAAGGAAGCACAGAGGCAGAATTTCATCTTGGGAAGAGGCTGAGCAGGGGGTGGTGGCCCACAGAAGTGCAGGATGGCCCATGGAAGGTTGGATCAGCTGCATTAGCTGTAGGAAAATGCTTCCCCAGAGGAGACAGGGTCATCCATCACCATCCGAGCTCCCATCTGGGCTCTCCGTGAGGTTTGGGCCTTCAAACCCCCACACGCCTCCACTGTGCACTTTAACAGCAATGTCCCCTACCCTGGGGGCAAGACAGAGGAGATAAATAATTAATTTTGTGGTGGACAATGACAAAGATCCCCTTAACCAAGGCCTCTTAGCCTGAACCTCCTCAGTCCAGGACGCCTGCAGCTTTGTCAGTGTGTAAACCACACACGAGGACCTTGGAGCATCCACAGCAGCAATTCCTCTGCTCCTCAGGGCTGAGGAGCCATCACCTCGTGTCCCCTCTCCTTCAGTGGTGTCTGCCACAGCAATTATTTCTGTGACACACACACACATGTTGAGCTGGCATCAAACCACGGGCTCAGAGCTGAACCAGCTCCAGAGCCATTAACAACCTCTGGAATTGTGCAGCCTCCCTGCTGGCTGCCTTTTTACGATCCCTTTAAATTGTCAGCTAACAAGATGGTGGGGACGTGGGTTTAATGATCATTAGCAAGACCCAATTAGCAGGGAAGCATAATGAATCCTCAAATGCAGGCTTGCTAATTTAAATACAGATAATTCATGGCACCAGTTGAGTGCTTAAACAAAGATTTCAGAGGTCTTTCTGCTTGTCAATAGTGTGGGCACAAGCCTGATCGATCTCCATGAATGACAATGGATTGGAGGCTTTGGTGTGTTGTGAGAAATTTAACACAATTTTTCTGCAGCAGCAAATGCTTCAATAAACCTCCAGCTAAGAAATAGTCAAACTTCCACAACCATTTATCAGATTATCACACAAGAGGAAGGAGTGAAAAGCAGGAGGGAGAGAGAGAGAAAAAAAAGGATCTGAGCACAGCTGCAAAATTTATTATCTTATTGTACCCTGAAACTGTATTTCTTCTTCCTACTGTGCATGTGACTGGGTCATTTTACCAGCTAATTCCTGCATCTCAGAAGCACTCAGTATCACAAGGCAATGGGCCTTGGAGTCCAGGCTGTCAGCTGAACTCTGGAAGTTAATGGGCCAGGCAGCTTGCGTTGGCGGGAAGCATTCCAGGAGAAAACATCTTGATAAAAGAAAAAAAACATCCAAAGAGTGACAAATGGCTCTATGAGGCCAGAGAGGGAGCAAAACAAAGACAGTGGAAAGAAAATAGTGCTGTGAGGAAAATAGAGGCTCATAAAAATATACATTTGTGTATACATGTATGTGTCGGACAGAAAGCACTCGATAGAAACGGGCAGGCCGGGTGCCAGTGGTGCAGGAGCAGCACCTGTGGTTTCAGGCAGATTTGTCACAGAGTGGGGTTGGGCAGTTTGAAACTTGCAGGAGGAAAAGGAGAGGAGAAGTTGATTTGATGAAGTAATTGTGAGCGGGACAATGTGATGGGGAAGGGAAGAGAAGGTTTCACAGCTGTCGGGGAACTGAAAATGATGATCAGATCTTGCAAAGGATGGAGGGTTTAGCTCCCTTTTTTCATCTCCTCACATCTCTCTCGTGGCCTGAGTGGTGAGAGGGGCTTTGCCCTCTCCAAGCTGGGGAGGACAGCAGCTGTATCAGCCACTCCTGCTGCAGATCCACTGGTTTGGGTAAGCTGGAGCTCATCTGCCTCTGCTCAGCCCCTCCTGCTTTCCAGCACTGCCCTGGATGCCTGGTGCTCCCTCCCCCTCAAGCTGCCCTCCTTGCTGAGGCTGTAAAGGTAGTGAGGACTCCCCAAATTCCCCCTGGAGAGCACAGGAGGGCAAGGGTGCAGCTCTTGATGTGTGAGATGGCAGCATTTGGGATGAAATGTCCCCAGTCCATGGGAGACCATCACTGCTTGGCTCACAGAGCCCCACCAAGGCCAGCGCTGAGCTCGTCATTTCCCTTCTCACATCTGACCCTCAAGGAAAGCCAGGGATGTCCTTCACAGTGAATTAGTAACCAAAGAGGCAAGATCCAGAGATTCCTC
>NC_071571.1:7919272-8038433 GCF_024509145.1 Vidua macroura
CCATTTGCAGTAAGCATGGGGAAATCCCAATTCCCAATGCCTTGGGGAAGATAATGAAGTTTGCACAGTTCTGAGACTTTAGAAGGGAACTGGAGGTGTAAAACAGATTTTACAAAAGAAAAACAGGAAACATGTTAGTTTATGTTGCAGGCAGCAAATGGGAGGCTCACAGACAAGCTAAACCCTTATAAAGTAATTATTTGCCCATGTTAATATCCTTTATGGGCCACACAGCAGCAGCAGAAGATTCCACCCAAGCCTGGGACCCCTTGCTATAGTACTGTCCAGCAGGTTACATTAAACCATCCATTAAACCACCTATAACCCATACAAGAGCTCCATGAAAATTGCCCCAGGACCATATTTTTCTGATAGGAATTGAAATGTCCATAAATCATCTGGTTTAACCCAGCTCTGATTATTTCAGGGATGAGCCCAGGCAGTTTGTGCCCTGTGCACACCTGCCCTCCAGCTGCTGAGGAATGCCCTTTGGTTTGGATTTAAGGGCTCTGTGGATTTCCCTGGAGATTCTGAATGTGTTTGCTGTGCAAGGACAGTGTTTGATGCCTCTGAAACATGTTGGACCTGCTGCAGCCTTCAGAGAATCTGTCCACATGCATCCAAAATGTCTTGTGTGCAGAGCTCCTGGTAGCACATGGATAAAGACACTTAATTTCTGCTAGGAAAAGCCAGCGTGGCACATCTTGGGGTACAACCCCTTCTCAAGCATTTTCCAAAGTGTGCTGAAATACAGAGCAAGTGAGACAGGAGTTTCCAAAAGGGGACACAGAATAAATGTGCCTGAAGCACACCAGAAGTGATTAAATCAAGATTACAGAGATGAGCAAAACCAGAGATTAGCAAAACCAAGAAACATCTAACTGAAAGCTCAGCCGTGGGTTTTTTCTGCTATAAGAATAAAAATTGTTGCAGATTCTATGTATACCATTAGTTTTTGATCTAAAGAAGTACTGGATAATGTGAGCAAACTCAGAGAAAAAGGCTAAAGGAAAAGTGGTTTTGGAAAGCTCAAGCCAAGTACATTTTGTTCTCAATCCTAAAATTTAAGGCTATTAATTACTTTGGTGTTTCCCTTTTAGACATCCATGTAGATTATTAGTTGAAAATTTATGTTCATCACATCTTGTCAAAGCACTTCTTTTAACAGATTTTAGTTCAGCAGCCAAAAATCGAGGTACACAGATCTCCAGTTACTTTTGGAAACTGAGTATTTTGCATAAAGACTTCCCACCTTTTTTTTTTTTTTTTTTTTTTTTTTCCAAAGCAGGTGTGGTGAATTCTCTCTTAACACAACATTTTTCAGTGTCTTTAATGCTTTATGTTACCTGAGGAACTTGGCAAAGGAGCTCATGCCACAGTGCTTTGTGCATGCACCTTCTGGGCTGCTTGGATTTGAGATCACCAACACGTTCCAGAGACATGGCTGGGGTTCAGACCCTCAGTTCAGATGTTTTTACTGCTGAAATAACTGCAAAGAGTAGTTGCTGTATTTTGTTATCCCCACAAGAACAGCAAAAAGTGGCTCCTCAGGCTCTGTCCCTGAATATTGCTGGCACCCCCAGGCTGGCATCACCCAGCTATGAACTCCATCAGCACCCTGCTAAGCCACATTCCTGGCATGTGGAACACAGGAACACATCCAGTTACTGCTATTTCCTCCAGCCTCTTGACAAGGTAATCCATCAGGAGAGTGGAAGCAGATCATTTTTGGGGAGCACACTGCATTCCTGCATTTGGTTTCCTTTCTGGTTAAGCCCACTTGCTGGTCCCATTGTACTGCTGCCTGTAATTTGAATTTCCATCTTTAATCACATTGTGCACAACTAACTCTTGCATAAAAGCCTTCAACAATAGCAATATACAGTCAAACGCACATAATTGCTTCTACAAAAGGAAAAGAAATCACACCAAGGAACATAAACCTCAGCTGCTGTGTACTGCAGTTTGAAATAGATTGTGCCCTATGGCTGATAATGTATTTCAGTTATAATCATTATGAATCTACTAAATAAGAGAGCAATTATTGTTCTAACAAGGCCTTCATTAGCAATCTGGACAGAGATGATATAGATGGTATGTAGTGGCTGGAGGTGGCAAAGGAAAGCAGGAGAGGCAAGGGATGAGGGCACAGGTATAATAAATACAGTTGCAGCCCTTTTCCAGGACCTGGCTTTAATTAGGAAGAGCAGCAGCCTGCCATCAGCAATGCACGCTCCATCCTGCTGCCTTTCTGATGAGTGCTGTGCTTTCCCAAGCCTTTAATGTGGGAAGAAAACAAATATCAGAGCTCCAGAAGAGCCACTGCAGTGGCCAGCATGCCCTGGGCTCTGCCCTCCAGCCCAGGCCTGCCCCAGCTGATTGCACTTGGCCAAGTGCAGGCTGTGCTCTGTGTGTATATGGGACATCTGAGAATCATTTCAGCGTGGGTGCATCCGGAGAGCTTGATGGGGGAAATTCCCTCATTAGGGCCTGCTTTTATTGCTTCTACTCAGGCCAGGAGCACAAAGTTTGGTATAAGGTAGGAGAGAAATCCTCTCTCTGTGTTAGGGCAGTGACAAAGCTCTCCAGCAAGCAGGGGCTGCTCTTGAGATGGCTTCAAGTCAAGAGACATCTCTGTGCCACTGGCATGTGGGTGGCAGTGGCAGTGACACCTGAGATTGCATGGAAGTGATCACTGGTCCTGTGGGTAAGGCTGAAAATGGACAGAAGAGCAGGTCCAGTGGGGATTTTGGAGAGGGATGGATGGAAAACCCTCAGCCAGGCAAGAGAGATGGTCTTTGCCTCAACTGCAGGTCCCCTGGGGCCAACGCCTGGCACAGCATGTGCTCACAGTGACCCCTCCAGGGCCAGAGGGAGGCTGGCAGTGATGGAGCCAGACCTTGGCTACCTCCACCAGGTGCAGGATACACAAGTCAGGCCATCCCAAAGGCTGTCCCAAGGCCTGATCCTGCTGGTGCCTGCCAGCTCCCCGACCTGCTGGACACGTGATTGTGGCTCAGATGAATGAAGGCTCCGCAATGGAAACTGAGGACAGCAGAGGATGGACCACGTGTGTTTCCTGACCTCAGTAATGCCTCTCTGCTTGGTGGTCCTGCCTCTCTCCCATTCCCAGGCCAGTGGTTCCATGTCCTGAAGGCGCCTTCCAGCTGCAGGAAAGGGGAAAGCTCTCCTGTTCTCTGGGTAACAGCTGGCACACCAACATATCCATGCAGGTGTCAAACACTCCCCCTTTGGTCTTTATTTCACATGGGGCAGTTCTGGCTTGCCTTCACACTGCTTTGCTTTGCTTTGCTTTGCTTTGCTTGGGGAAGGGGAAAGTGCAGAGGGTGGAAGCCCAAAGATGCAGTGCAGAGGGCACTCTGCAGAGCCCTCCTGTGTCTCACTTTCCCCACAGAGTGACCCAGAGCTCAGCATCCCCCTTGCCAGTGATCTCAGTCCAGATTTGCTATTTTTGGAGTTGCTGGAGAGGACTTTAAGGGTTCCACATCAGTGCAGAGTAAATCGTTATTAAATGAGAGCTAATGAATGATCACATAAATCCCAAACTGGAGCAATTAGCCACTCTGCTGCTGCCAGAGGGTATTATCCTTGCTGCCACAGTTGCCTCAAGGTGGCTGATGTTTAAATTACTCTTTCTTTATTGCTTCAAGACATTGTCTTGGGAGTCAATCAAGCTTCTTTCTTTCCAAGTATGCCTAAGTGCTCATTTACACCGAAGACTTGCTCTCCTGCTGCAGCTCAGGTGGAGCTGACCTCTGACTCTGGGTGCAGTTTATTCCTGCTGAAAAATCTTATTTTCTTACAGGGAAGATAAATTCTGAGTGGTAACAAAGCACCTCTGCACACACACAGCTGCATGAGGAACTACCAGAGCAGGGGCTACAGCACACACCGAGTCCAAGGTGCATTGCCAACCACTGGCTTTGTCTGTGCAGGAAAATCTGCTTCATTTCATGCAGCAGAGCCCACAGCAAAGCAAAACAGTGACTACCATGATTTCCACAGGTACCCTGGCCACGTGCTGTGACAGGACTCAGTATCTCTGACCTGGTTGCTATTGTTATCCCTTGGTGTGAGGAAGAAGGAAACTGAGGCAGGACAGGGAAAGAAGTCTCCAAAGTCCCTCAGGAAGCAGTAACAGGGTCTCTGGAGTTGTGCAATGAGGTGGAGTCACACAGCTACCATCAGTGGCTGCTTCAAAATACCAACAGCCACCAGGCAAGGGACCCAGCTTTGGCAGGACATAGGCTTGGAGAAGTCCAGGCTTAAAAAAAAAAATATTGTGAGTCCTGAATTCTCTCATTTTCATCAGCATTTTTTTCAGGTGTGGGTGTGGGGATTTCTATACCCAGACAAGCTTAGCCCCAAGGACTGAGGTAGGGCAGACATCCAGAGGCACAAATCACAGTCACTGATGCTGGTAGCTCTGTGCCTTTTGCCTGAATATTTGTATTTCACCCAATCTGGGTGTACAACATCTCATGGGCCAGCTGGCAAGTGAGTGTGACAAAAAAAGTGTAGAAAACTGTGTTTTTTTCATCACAAACCTGGTAAATGGCAGCTGCAGGGCAGGAAAATCTTCACTCCTGCATCCCTCCCAAAGGCACGTCCCATAAACATCTTTATGGCTCCTGTAATTACTATGTTTGCCTATAATTAATGCCCTTTTGCTCCCTGCAAGCTGGGTTAGATGGCTCCTACCACCCACAGCAACATGGCTGTGGCTCCTGTCTAAGGCTCTGCAGAGCCACTGCCCTGGCTGGGGTTTGGTCTTTGAGCAAACCCAGGAGGGCTGGTGGGATCTCAGCCATGAGCAAATGGTAACAAGATCCCTTCAGCCTGTTATTTCTTGATTGACTGCACCTTTTTAAGCACTCACCTCGGTCTGTCATCGCTGGTGTGAGTGCTGGGACCTGGCCATGCTCAGAGACCTCTTTATAGTTGGCTGGAGGGGGAGATGAGGCAGAATTTGGCAGAGAACTACTGGAGCTGCAGCCAGCCCTGCCATGTTTTTCCTCCCCTTACAGAGAGTTCAGCTGGGCACATCCAGTTGTTTGTATTTCATCAACACAAAAAAGTGACTGTCACCACGGAGACAATGATGATTTGCATCTTAATTAAGTAATGACAGATACCCTAGTGATAATCTTTAGCTTTGGATACCCATCAGCTTCCAGTTCCAGCATTCCCATTATTAGCAGATGCTTCTGAAATCAAAATTTTACCAGGTGATTAATACTTTTGCTGTGTTGGTGTTCTGATGGGAACAAATATTTCTCGCTGGTGAGGTGGTCAAATACTTTGGGATAAAGCAGAGTGGGACTGGCAGGGCAGGAGCCTGTTCTGTACACCATAAACCCCACTGCCCAAAGAAGGGGGGTTCAGGGAGGCCCAAAGTGATCAGCAAGACAATGGCCATGGAAATACGGATGACAGTGCACCACCAAGCTGCTCCAAAGGGCTCCAAAGGCTGGAGAGTTGGGCACTCACAGGGCAGGCAATGCCCATAATGGATTTCCTGCCCTGGCAGCTTTCTTTCCTATTGTTGGATGCTGAAATTTCATTTCCACCTCCTCTGTGCTGAGGGGATGTTGCTGCTGGCCTGTGCACATGGTATAAAACAGTGCCAGGAGCAAGGGTGTAAGGAGCTGAGCAGGTCATTGGGCAGGGAGGAGCAGAGCAACCCCAGTGAGGTGGAGCTAACCCAGGAACAGAGGTGTCCCAGGGATTTTGCACAGCCCATGGCACTGCACAAACCCTGCTCTGACTGAAAACTGCTGCTGGGCTCAAGGCTGTGTCCACAACCCTCTCAGAACTCCACTGCCATTATTTGAGTCAACAACCCAGCACTTGACATCTTTTCAGCAGTTTTATCATCCTCTTCTTCTGCAGGGGGCACTGAGGCAGAGAGAGATTCTGTAACTGCCAGCAGTACCCACTAATTTGGAGTGCCTGAAGAGTGAGGCTGGAAAATCCAGCTGAGCTGGAAAAAACATGGTCCCAACCTGTTCTTGTTCAGTGACCACAGACTGGCTTCAGAGAGCACGTGGTTCAGGGGCCAAGCCAGACAGATCAGATCCTTAGAAATGAGGCTGGTGGACCATCTCCTCCTGGTGCAGAGCATCAACTAAACACTTAGGGACACACAAACCCTCACAAAAAGAGGTATTTGAGTCACAGGGAGGGCAGAGGTGGGTTCCTGTCCTTTAGGTGAGAATTAACTTTTCCTTGAGAGGTGTAAAGGTGAGCACCAGAGCTTCCAGAGCCTCAAGCCTTTTGGGTTTTATCCCATTGCTTGTTTGCTGGCTCTAGAAGAAGGAGTGAGCTTAAATCCAAGCTCATCACTCTTCAGTGGGCTTCATTCACATGTCATTCACAAATACAAGGGATTTTTGCCATGTGAATTTGCTGGCACTTGGTATGGTCTCAGCACACATTGCCACTCTCTCTTTGGCAAAGAGTGCATCTTTCTTCTCTCTGGCCACCCATTTTCATTTAGCTCAATTCAGACAAAATTACTTATCTTTACAACTTCTTCTCACCTGCAGAAGCCTGACCAAGGCCTCAGGAGAAATGGTGAAAGTGAGGATAGGCAGTTAGAGACTGACAACTGTGAGGTTATAGGAAACCCACACAGGTCAAAAATAGCTTATGGAATTTCAATCCAAATGGTTATTCCTTTGCAGGCATATTTTGGGAATACTGAATGCAGTGTTCTGTCCTGCAAAAGATGGTATTCCTATGTCAGAGGCATGGATTAGGCCAAGCAGATAACTGAGCTGGGGAGGGATGAAAGTGCAGCTGATGACAGAAAATGGAGCTGCTTCACTGTAGTGATATCTCTGCAGAAAATAGTGAGGGTATTTCTCCTTCTGCCACATAAAACCAGAGTTAGCAGTCAGATCAGGTTCCTCCCAGGAGGATTCTTTAGCCTCCTGATCTCCTTTGAGCTCTATGGCATGCGGAGCATCTCCCACGCTTGAAGGGCAGGAGACCCCTGCCTGAGAACACCAAAAAGTTAATTGGAAAGATCAGCCATGAAAAAGGCCTGACCTTTTCCTGAATCACAGCCCAGTGCTGGGTAGCAGAGGTCATTCAATTAATGGGAAAAAGGATGCTGGAAGAAAACTTTCAGCCTTGAAGGAGTGATGTTGTTATCAGGGCCCCGTCACAGCATGCTCGGTGTCCAGGCGAGATGCCTTTGCCACGGGAAATCAGAGGTTCCAGCCCTTGGATGTCACCAACAAGGACATGGTTCTGTGAGCTCCAGCAGCATTGCCAGAGGTTGGCCATGGTCCCAAAAGCCTGCTAAAATCATGCTCCTGGCTCCAGAGGTTTTTGCTGTTGGTAAAGCTGAACTCGGTTCCAAGGGAAACAGCCAGGTAAGAGGAACATTTCAGACTTGGCTATTCTCCATGCTAACGGGAAAGAGAGAAGACTGCTTCTGTACCTCATGCTCTTAGCATGTCTGAACCCTAGCAGGTTTCCTGCTCTCCAGGGACTCCATTAAATTTAAAAAGAAGCTCCTCCCTTGACACTTTATAACATTCCCAGGGTTATTCTCCAGGCTCCAGCAGACTGAATGCACAGGACTCCTTCAGGCTGGTCCAATGGAGTGTCACCAGCTCATATCCACTGGGATGTCTCTAATTTCACTGGCTAACAAAGATGTTCCTCCTCTGCTTTCTCATGAAGGAAAGCAATCACTGCTCAGTGCCACAGGTTATTAGCCAAAAGTGTCACTGCCTTATGCAGATAAACTCCACTCCTTTGGGCTTCAAAACACTGGGAAATCATGTCATTTGGAACAAGATGCCATAAGGAGTTTATTCAGGGGCATATGAAAAGCAGGTGGATTGGGATACTGATCTTTTCTCCACACTAACTCTCTGTATAGAACATAAACACTTAGAACCAGCCTGATTCCCAGGCCTGGGCTTGTCTGTCTGTGGCTGTGATAAGATATCTGGTACTCAGGGCATTTTCCACACTGTACTCATCAGACAGACTTCGAAAGTCATGAGAAGTGCAAGGGAGAGAAACAGTTCAACTTCTTTACTTTCTACGACCCCATTAAAGTGTCAAAGACAAGGAAATCAGTCAGGATGGATCTAATTGCATGTTCTCTGGATCAGAACAGACTTTTGCTTAGTCAGACGTTCAAAAGAAAGCAGCCAGAGAAAGCATAAACTCAAAAAAAAATGAAAAGACCTGTTAACTTTAAAGTAATTTCCCCACCAACCATTACCAGCCACTCCAGAAAATATGAAACCTGGTGTAAAAACCCTCCAAAACTCATTGGTGCTGACTGACAGCACTCAAGAGGAGCACCAGGAAAAGTGTGTAAAAAAATAAGTATTTGATGAACTAAGAGATGGTAGCAAATGAGAACAGGTAAATGGACAGGGGACAGCTGTTCAGGGGACTGTGGAAAAACCAAACAGCTGGAATTTCAGATCACAGGAACATAATTGAAATAATACTTCTCGGAGTGCTTTCTCCAAAGAGGTCTGCTATTCTCTTACCTATTTTATTTCATGTGGTCATAAAGAGCAAAACTAATACATATAAAAGTAAAACTCAAGCAGGGATTACCAGAGCAGTACATCAGAGACGTGTCAGATTTACTACAGCACCTGCTTAGAAAGCTTAAAATCAATTTAAAAAAATCTAATTGTCATATATTTCAAATAAGCAATCGATTACAGCTATTTGCTTTGAGAAGAAATACAAGCAGGTGTTACCACCTAAGATTATAGATTTACTCCCTTTGGCAAGGGTTTTACTTGTTTTTCTGACAGCAGCATATGAGCCCTGTGTGAGGAAGGCACGGGGGGTCCCCTCTTCCAGTTTAAAGCAGGAGAGATATTTGTAAATAAATGCTGTAATTAAAACTGACATCTTTTTGCTTGACTGCTGACAGTGACCACAAGGATGAAAATGACATTAGTTCCACCAGGGGCAGGGACAGCTTTTGTTGTAAGAGATTAGGGAGAGCATTAAGGAGAGATGAAGTGGCTTGCAAGGTCTTTCCCAGGGATGCTGGACAGTTCCTGTGATCCACAGTGCCATTCCCAGCATGATGACTGGCACTGGTGGAAAGGAGAGGTGCCAGCTTTCAGGAGAGTTGTTGTTTGCAAATATTCTCCATGCCTGAGGTGCAGAGAGAAAAACTCTGCTCAGCAAAGGCAGAGAGGGGTGATGTGACAGTGAGAGGGTGGTGAGGACAGCTGCGTGGTTTAAAGGGACAAACAAGTCAGCAATTCAAATACTGTTGGCATAGAAATTCCATTACCAAGCACTCTGCATCCTCTGTGCTCACTTAGACCTAGGGACAGGGCAAACACAGAAGAGTCAGAGGCTGCAGTTGGGTGACACACCCAGATTTTTTAGGAGCACCTCTGGGCACTCACCTTCCATCAACTTCCCAAGGGCTGCATGAACTTCACCCAGGCCAGGTTCCTGGGGCCAAGGGGGTGACAGGGCACAGGAGAGGAGCCCTGTGGACTCCTGGGGGGCTCTGGAGATGTGGGAACCCCAAAGAAGGTGGCACCAAGATGTGATGGCTGCTCGGGGTGCCTGGGACATTTGGTTTTCTATCCACCAGTGCACACTCACCACTCGCCTCTGGGAGGAGTTCTGCCAGGACAGGCAAGGTGGGGCTCTCAGCTGACCTTGTGTGTGGCCGTGGTCTCCAGGGACATCCCAGCATTCTGCTCAGAGCTCCTCCCCTTCTCCAAACAGGGAGCCTGAGACACTGTCCCTGGCAGCCACATTGCCAAAAAAATAAAATAAAAAAAAAGATGTGGCAATGTCACAACTCTGTGACATCAATCAGGATCCATAAGCACCTTCCTGAAACATCACACTTGGTAACTATGCTGTGTCTTGCTGGTAATTAGATGCCAATGATTAACAAAGTGTGGCTGATTCAGCATCTCTGGCTTTGTGCTTTCTTTTTTCCCCCTTCTGCTCATGTTGTCTCTTGAAGTGGAAATTTAGCTACTTTATTCTGGCCAGCACAGCAGCTTAAGAGCACGGGTGTAACTACTGCATTTTTATCTGAAAGGTGGCTCAGGTGGCTTGAATCCAACACGACCTATTAAACAATCAGGTACCTTTCCTTCAACGTCTGTTTGAACTTTGTGAGTGCCACCTATCACTTGATATACAAGCAATCCTTTTGTCTGAAATGAAACACAGAGTTTAAATCATATTTGCATAGAGCCAGCTCTATGAATGGCACCTTAGAAACTGGTGTGGGCCACTCCACGAGGAGTGAAACAACATGGATGCAGTCAGCACCAGCCCACAGCTTGTAAAAATCACATTTTATTATCTCTGAAAAATTAGCTATAAGTGCCTTAAAATACATGCTCAGCAGAGGGTTGATGAAAACAACTTAATTAGAGACATGAGGCTATTTACGCTGGCTTTTGCTTTTTTTAATTTAGCCTTAATTTTCATGCTGGAGAGTAACCAAGCAAAACAAAACTCACATGGCTTCATGGAACCTCATGTCATGAACAAAAGCAGCTCTCACCCTGTGCAGGAGAATAGCAAAGGAGATGAGTAGTAAGTGGCAATGCAGGTGCTGATCCAGGTTGTGAAATGCCACAGGTGTGTGGGCACGACCAGGTGTCCCTTGCTCTCTGGAGCAGTGCCTGATTCTTGCTCCAGCACAGGGATCTCCTGTCCATGCCGTTCCTGGAGATGCTCAGAGCAGGTCCCAGACTCCCAGGGACATCCCATGGTGTCCCTGCTCCCTGTCCTGCCTGTGCATGTGGCACCAAAGGTGACCTCTGCCACCAAGCATCCGAGTGGAGCCACGAGGGGTCCAGCACCCCTGCCCAGGCCTCAGCTGAGATTCAGGTTTGGACTTGACCTAATTCCTTATGGAAGCACATTCTGCAACCTCCCAAAATGCCCGTGCTTTACTTCTCATGGTGTTGGCTGAAAAAATGGCTTTACACTGTACAAGAACATTTTCATCCCTCTAAACCAAACTTCTCCTCTACCAGCAGGTTCCTCTATTGTTTGGAAAGGATGCAAAATACAGAAATATACAGAGGAATATGTCATCTGGAAAAGGAGAAAACACAGAATGAAGTGTCCAGAATGATTTAGAAGTTCCAAACAGGTTCTGAAACTTCCAGAGAGATTTTAAAACTTCACTGGTCAGTTTGACACAGCCAGAGGCTCAGTCCATAGTGGAAGCTCCACTTAGCAGCAGCACACACCTGTGGGACATCCCTCTGCTTTCATTGCCTGTGCAGCACCAGGCTGGCACCTCTAGGGATTACAGCTGTAGAAATTTTCATTAAAAGAAAAAAAAAAAAAAAGGCTTTTCTTTTCTGGCGAGATATTGGACATTGCAGCACTGAACTGAGTGTCTGGGAAACCAGGCAGGCACCAGAGTCCAATGGGAGATGAAAGGAGCAGAGTCTCCTGAGAACCTGGTTGAACCTGCAGGCTGCATCCCACCTGTCCTCACCATACAGCTCTGAGATAACTTGGGATGCCAGAAGAAACTTGAAAACCCCAAAGGTTTTCTTCTGCCTGCAGGGGAAAAAAGAAAAAAAAAAAAAAAAAAAAAGCAATGGAAAAGATGGGTCAAGGATCATTCCCCTCAGTGACCAATTCTTTCCAGATAAATTCAATATGAACAAAATTATGTTGCTGGTTTGGAAAGAAGAAGGAGAAGGAAATGAGCTGGCCAGGATCCAGCTATCAGAGCACAGACAGCAGGGTGTTCAAAAGTCCTAGACATCCAAACAAGACGGACAGACACTCTTGTCCTGTTTGAACACCACAGTTTTAAACTACTTGACCTTTTTTAAAGAGTGGCCAAAATACTAAAACTGAAACTGGGTAAGGGCCAAACTCTCCCGTTTCCTGGGGCAATTAGTGCTTTTTTCCAAGCAGGACCAGCAGCTTAGGTGGTCCTTGACTCCCTCCCTCCCTCCCTTCCTTCCTTCCTCCCTTCCTTCCTTCCTTCCTTCCTTCCTTCCTTCCTTCCTTCCTTCCTTCCTTCCTTCCTTCCTTCTTCCTTCCTTCCTTCCTTCCTTCCTTCCTTCCTTCCTTCCTTCCTTCCTTCCTCTTCCTTCCTTCCTTCCTTCCTTCCTTCCTTCCTTCCGTCCTTCCTTCCTTCCTTCCTTCCTTCCTTCCTTCCTTCCTTCCTTCCTTCCTTCCTTCCTTCCTTCCCTTCCTTCCTTCCTTCCTTCCTTCCTTCCTTCCTTCCTTCCTTCCTTCCTTCCTTCCTTCCTTCCTTCCTTCCTTCCTTCCTTCCTTCCTTCCTTCCTTCCTTCCTTCCTTCCTTCCTTCCTTCCTTCCTTCCTTCCTCCCTTCCTCCCTTCCTCCCTTCCTTCCTCCCTTCCTCCCTTCCTCCTTCCTCCCTTCCTCCCTTCCTCCCTTCCTCCCTTCCTCCCTTCCTCCCTTCCTCCCTTCCTCCCTTCCTCCCTTCCTCCCTTCCTCCCTTCCTCCCTTCCTCCCTTCCTCCCTTCCTTCCTTCCTTCCTTCCTTCCTTCCTTCCTTCCTTCCTTCCTTCCTTCCTTCCTTCCTTCCTTCCTTCCTTCCTTCCTTCCTTCCTTCCTTCCTTCCTTCCTTCCTTCCTTCCTTCCTCCCTTCCTCTCCTTCCTCCCTTCCTCCCTTCCTCCCTTCCTCCCTTCCTCCCTTCCTCCCTTCCTCCCTTCCTCCCTTCCTCCCTTCCTCCCTTCCTCCCTTCCTCCCTTCCTCCCTTCCTCCCTTCCTCCCTTCCTCCCTTCCTCCCTTCCTCCCTTCCTCCCTTCCTCCCTTCCTTCCTTCCTCCCTCCCTCCCTCCCTCCCTTCCTCCCTTCCTCCCTTCCTCCCTCCCTTCCCTCCCTTCCCTCCCTTCCCTCCCTTCCCGGTTTTGAGCCTAGAGGGCAGACAGGAAAACCTGCATTTACACTACACAATAAATACGACTGAGAGAATTTCAGGCTGATCTAAAGAACGAAAGGAAGGCAGGAATGCAATGCTACATCAGCACGAACATGGCACAAGTGAGCAGAGAGGGACTAATAAAGTGGAGACTGGAAACAAAATCTTATTAGATGGGCAACTTGGAGCTAGAAAAAGTCTTTGTCAATGAAATAAAATGACCTCGCTTCTTGTTTCAAGCGTTACCTATAAAAGGTTGCACCTATACTACCTCTGGTTCTGTTACCAAGTCAATGTGTTCTTTCATTTTTTATTCCTGCTTCCCCCCATTTCATAATTTTCTTGCTTCTAAGGATGAAAAATATATGTAATCAATTTCTGAATTTCTCTTGCCTTTTACTCTCAACAGACTTTGTCAGAAATACAAAAGAAAGTAGCAAAAAGGAGGGTTTGAAGCAATTATTTTAAGAATTCCTTCTGTTCAGGGTCTGATTAACACTTGACAATCAAACCAGCAGGGATTGCAAAGATCTGACTGCATGGCTGCCACTAGAAGGAAAATGCAAGCATCATAAAAGTTTATTGGAAACAAGTCCAGCTTTCCCCAGGTGGGCAGCTACCTCTCCTGCCCCTTCCACCTCGCATCCCATTCCCAGGAGGATGAGAAGGAGCTGGCCAGGATGTGGAGGTGATCAGAGCCTGCTCTTGTGGGCTCTCTGAAGTCATCCCATCTGGCCCATGAGGACATCTCCCCACCAAGGCTCCTTGGGCAGCTTGGTTACAAGTGCCTGAGTCAAAATGCTCTTCCTGTCTCCTGCTTCTCCTTCACCCTTTCCTATGGATTCCCCTCCTGTGGAATAACTGCTGCTCGTGCTGTGTGCACCTGGATGTGGCCCTTCACACCTGCCTTAGGTTGGAAACAGGGTATTCTATTCCCATCTGTCAGAGGTGGGGCAGTTATCTTCTGTTCACTGGGCAGTTTTCTTTATCTCTTCCACAACCAAACCTCCCTCCAGGAGATCTCTTCTGTCATGGGCCATTAATTATTAATTATCTTCTGTTCATGGGCCAGTGAGTGACCCTGCATGGCTGATAAAGTTCCGTCATCACACTGGGAGATGCTCCGCCCAGGGGGAGGAGCCAAGTGTTCCTACCTGGATATAATCTGAGCGTGGGAAGACCACAGGCAGCTTTCTCCACTGGATTCCCAGAGGAAGACCAGGCCATCTACACCACCACTGGATCTTCAGAGGAAGACTACACCCTCCTACAGGATTCCTGCTCCAGCAGAAGCACAGCTGGCACTGCAGGAGGGCTGAGCCACCATGGAATGGGACTGCTGCCACCACCCTGACCCACAGGGTGCCAGGTTGTATTCTGACTCTGTCAGTGTTGTTTTGCATTGGGGTTTTGGGGGGTTTTATTTTTTTTTTATTTTCTTCCCTAGTAAAGAGCTGTTATTCCTGCTCCCATATCTTTGCCTGAGAACCCCCCTTAATTTCAAAATTACAACAATTCAGAGTTACATTTTCCATTTCAGGGGAGGCTCCTGCCTTCCTTAGCAGACACCTGTCTGTTCAAACCAAGACAACACCAAGGGCAGACTTTGAGCTTTGGGCACACCCTGAGCTGCTGTGCTCCCCTGTGCCTTTGGGGCTGTGCTGTAACACCTCACTGACCATCCAGGTCCGCAGATCTCTCAATTTATTTTGCAAATGCCTCCTACGCACTTCCTTATCACTTTAATGGTGTCACAGTTATTTAATTTAGCTCCTTGGAGTTTCATTTTCATTTTAATTTCCCCAAGGTTCTCTTACTTATTTCTTCTTTTTCACTGTCTCTATTTCAACGTCTGCACTCAGCTCTAACCGACGTAGTTTCTGGGCCAAGCCAAGATGTGTAGCTGGAGAACATTGGTCTAAAGCTGCTTTTGTAATTCTGCAATTAAAGATATTGCATTATTTGAAGCAATTTTCTGGAGATTTCTTGATGGCAGAGATTAAGGCATGAAGAGCAACACGAGTGTTGTGTAGCCACTGACTCCAGGTTCATGAGTGGTCACAGGCATGTCTGTGCAGCCAATTGTGTTGTTTTACAAGACCCCAGCTGCTCACCCTTGGCTGATTTTGCTTTGACAAAGCCTGGAGGAAAATGAACAAGGGGTTATGACCCAAAATATGTAGTCAATGACTCAGACAAGAAGTTTCTCCTGGGTACCACAGGGCAAACTCCAGAAAGCCTGGTGGATGTCAGATATTTTCTCTCTGGAAATTATTAAGCCCCAGAGAACCAAGATAATGCTAAAGCAAAATATGATCTGTTATCTTTGAAGCGTTGTTTCTAATTTAATTTTAATGATGCTTATGAGAAATATGACGTCTGTGTCTCTGCTTTATAATTGCTGCATATTCTATCTCCGAGGCTCTAATGTCAGTTTACAGGGGTCTTGTTGATTTCCTGTTGTGCATATTGCAATGCAGCTTCAGACTATTTGGTAGATTTTCTGGAAATTGTAAATTATAACTTCCCTCCTCCGACATGGGTTATTTGGCAAACATGAGTTTATTAGCTCTGTCATAAAAGGCAACAGTTTTCTCTGCTGTAGCTGAGGCTGAATTATGGATCTGAAAGTATTAGGTCTCTTATGAAAAGTGCATAAAGAAATGTTTATACCAATAAGATATCCAAAAAGTAATGGAAAAATGGAGCTCTTGAGAGGTTCTGACTTTTTTGCATTCATTGTCCCAGCAATCACATTATCTGTACTTAATTTGAATTTGAGATTGCTGGATTAATTCACTTTTTTTTTCTTTTTTTTTTTTTCTGTGAGTTGCCAGGCAATCAGATCTGTCGTTTGCCATTTCAGCCTGTCTTGCTCTCTGAATGAACCAGGATCTAGCAGCACATTTTTAAGAGATTATTCACTACTCCCTTCTGTTCCAGCAGTGCCTCTTTCTGGACAAGAGGATGTGCTGATTTTAGTCTTCATCTCTCCACCTCCTTGAGCCACACCAAATATTTTATTATAACAGTTTTTTCAAGCACCACAAATGTTCATTGAAAACATTTGTCAATGTTTTTGGAGGCACTCCCAACAACTATTGCATTTCCTAATTTCAGGTGCTTTTCTCAGCCTTGACTGCTGATCTCTCTGTGTACCTGTGCAGGCAATAAAGCTACAGAAGAACCAAAGCAACATCTTAGAACTTGGCATTCAAGTTCAGATCTGAGTTTTTTGCAGCCAGGTGTTCATCTTGGAATGAATGAATGAAATGGGAGCAGGATCACAGAATCCCAGAATTGTTAGGGTTGGGAGGGACCTCTGGAGATCAGGGCAGGGTCAGCTGGAGCAGCTGACACAGAAACACGTCCAGGGGGAATGTCTCCAGAGAGGGAGACTCCATGACCTCCCTGGGCATCCTGTTCCAGGTCTTCTACATCGTCTGAAATGGAATGTGGGAAATCTTGAGCAGATGGAAGGAAAAAAAGGGTTCTCAGTGGAGGTGTCAAGGGGAATCTTGATGGCACAAAGCAAGACACCTGATCCAGGTGTGTCCTGGAACTAAGTGACCTCCAGAGGTCCCTTCCAACTGTGATCCTACACCTTCCCTGCCCAAACAAACCAGAACATATGACTGAGAAAACAGCAAACACAAGGCAGCTGTTTTCATTCCATAGGTACACCAGTAGAATAGACACCTAACACCACTTTATCTGGAAAGGAGCTGACCAGCAGTTTTATGCCCATCAAGCACCAGAAAAAAACCCTCATCAGCCCCATTTCTCACTGCTCTGTTCACACCAACTTTTTCAGCTATTAGGGCTGTAATACATAACTAATGCTTTCTTATTTGGCAGCCTTATTAAACCCTGGAGACTGACTTAAGCTCCTAGTTTGTTACATTATTAAGCTTGTCATTCATTATTAGATCAGTCTGACTTTATTGCAGCTCTGAGCTACAGACTATTAAATGCCAAAATCAGCATTTATGCAACATTGAGAGCACAGGCCCACAGAAAGTTGGGGAAGGCAAAATTTTAAGCTGGCATCTCATCATTCATGTTTAACGGAGAGGAAGAAGCACTCCAGCAAGAATTACAATGACAGAGCCTGGTTCTTCATGGCCTTCCTCCCATGAGGAAGGACTGTACCACAGCATCCACCTTTGGGGTGATGGATGAGGTTGTGTTTGATGGCTGGGGTACTCCAGGCCCTGAGGGAGGTGGTGGCCACAGAGCAGCTGGGCTGTCCAAGGGGAGCTGGAGCAGTTTCTGTCTTCTTGGCAGGAGCAGCTTCATTCTGTTCTTCTTAGGGAGTTTCCTGTCTGGCTCCTGTCTGATGCTGTTTCAGATTTTCATGTTGCAATAGGAAGAAAGTTATGGCAACCAATGCAAATTACATTATTTAAGGTGAAGCTTAACCAGTCCTTCAGTCTCATCATGGTGTTGGTATCTCCTGAAGGACAGACAGAAGGTGTCCATACCAACACCCAGCATTTTGTGCTTGGCAGGATCTGGTGTGCAGATAATGTGGGCACAGAGTACTCATGTCTCTCTGCTGGTGGACTGTACCTCATTCTGAGAGGTTACTTGGTTTGTGGGCAAATAATTGGTCAGCTTTTGAATTTTTCTTATTTAACTTCAAGTTTTATAACAGGAAAAGCAGTTTTTGTCTCTCTCTCAAAATACTGATCTTCCAGGGTACACCTTCTTGCATTTTTCATTTTGGATCTTACAAGTTTCTTTTCTCATCCCCTATAATTCTAAATTCTCTGACGCGTTTCTCAAAAGGGCCCTGCAAAGACTGAAATCCCCGCGTTTAAGGGAGCAGATATTCATGTAATACAGGTGGGGTTTTTTTCTGCAGAACACACCTTTGATCTGTCATCCATATTTCATTTCCTTGCCACAACAAGGATTTCCTATTTGATGTTAATAAGGGATATTTTTCCATTCCTTTCATAATCTGTTTTTCTTTACAGTTTATCAGGATCAAAGAGCAAACATTATAGCTTCTGATAAAACATGCACTTGTTTTGTGGCTCTCATCTTCTCCTTTAATTATCTGGCCATGCAGAGAGCATGTCTGACGTGCTCCTGGTGGGGTTTTCAGTTGCTTCATCCTACACCCAGTTCAGGTCATGTGATCATCCTATTCTTCAATTCCTCTAATTATCTGAGAAAAAGAAAAGTTATGTGAATAAATCCATATGTGAGGGCAACTTCCACACTTCAGGAAGTCAAGGAGGCTCAGAAGTCTGGTAAGCCTATACAGCAGTGATTCAGCCTCTGAGTGAGCCCATGAACATCAAAACCACCTTTTGCTCAGCCTCTCAGGACTCATTCACAGTCATATCAGCTTTTCCTGGCAGGAGGTCCCAGCAGGACCATGCTGGCTGCTGACAGCATTTAAAGGTCAAGCCCCTGTTCGTGAGCACTGCTTCACCTCTTTCCCAGGGGACAGGACCTGGGACTCCAGCCACCCATTTTCCCCACTGTGCAACAGACAGTTATGCAGTATTGGGTGACCACATGTTGGTTTTTTTTTTTTTTTTTTTTTTTTTTTCTGTTATTTTATCAACAGGTGACATTGAAGCCTCCAGCATTTATATTCAGAAATTCTCCCTTCAGCCCTCATGCTCAGGTTGGAACTGAATCGATCCCCCCAGGGTTTTGTTGGGTCTCTTCCCAATCTTTATTCCCAGATTGCTCTGAAATTGACAAGGCTGTACCAGATGAAGGAATGAGCCAGGCTCACATTTGCCTTTCAGTAGGTACCAGGAGATTTGAAGAGAGAACAAATCAATGACATAAAGCTGAGATACTTTTGAGACTCTAAATAAAGAATCAAAGCTGGGCCCATGTGGAGCTTCTCAAAACCAAAGCTGTGTGTGGAAAAACACCCTGTGTTTCAACAAGACAGTTGCTAGAGGGGTTTCTCAGGTTTAACACCACATCCCAAGGACACCAGACATTTTGCTAACACCCAGATGACCTATGTTCAAATCCATCATGCATCTCGATGTATATGACACCAGTGTTGCCATAGCTGTCAACTGTGGAGGTTGCTGCTTTATTTCTTGACGTACAGTCTGCGTCTGAGAGCTTTTTGGTTTTCAACACCTTTTTCACTGGGTCTGAACTTAATGTGCCTTGTCATCAAGGGTTTTGAAAGGCCTTGGGTCCACCCTGACAGAGAACAGCTCGACCCTGTAGTGAAACATCACACTCTCCTTTCAGCTTTCTCTGTCAAAAACAAGAGTCCTTAAAAACACCCAAGAGCAGTTTATTGGCATAACTGCAGCTAAAGCAGCTTGTTTAGTGTTGGAGACACCTTCCTCTGTGTGATTCTCTGAAACACTTTCCCTGTTAATACTTCAGCCTATGGGGGAACTATCTCAGCAAATAATTCTGGGTATTGAACACCCCTTTGCACACCTTCTCTTCAATAGAAGGGAAACATTCTTGAAAGCATGCACTACATCACTAGGCAAAGAGAAGTGTTCAATAAACATGAGCCCCTTAAATATATCTTAAGTGTTATCCTGACTTGAAATAGCAAGTTTTTTAATGAGTTTAAACCTGTTTATGAATTGTTGCTGTCAGTGCCTTTAGCAATCCCTGTCACTAAACTTGATTAAAAAATTTAGCACTTGAAGCCTATTTAGAACTATGCTTAGAGTTTGAACATTCAAAATCTCAATACATAAAAACTGAGGGGAATGACAGAATTGTTAACTTTTGCATACTCTCTCATTTGGCACTCTGACTGCATGGAAGACAATAAAAAAATCAGTGTTATTGTGATGGTAAGTCAGCTCTGTGGCAGGAGAACAGCAAGTCCAGCCCACAAAAATGTCATTGTTTATTTTCTGCACTTTCCAAATAATATACTCTCTTCTAATTTTGTGTCATTCTTCATGTTCCTGGCTTGAAAATGTTTACATGCAAGATCATATCCACTTCATTTGAAGCTGGGCATCCAATTATTTTTACCAACCTTAGTGATACTTTCATACTAAGAAAATCTTTAGGCAAAATCATTAAAAATTAAAAGGGAGAGGAGGAGAGGAGAGGAGAGGAGAGGAGAGGAGAGGAGAGGAGAGGAGAGGAGAGGAGAGGAGAGGAGAGGAGAGGAGAGGAGAGGAGAGGAGAGGAGAGGAGAGGAGAGGAGAGGAGAGGAGAGGAGAGGAGAGAGAGGAGAGGAGAGGAGAGGAGAGGAGAGGAGAGGAGAGGAGAGGAGAGGAGAGGAGAGGAGAGGAGAGGAGAGGAGAGGAAGCTGAAAATATGTCTCATAAGCAATGTTATTCATTTATTTTCCCAATGGTGTCTCCAGATCATGTTGACACATTCCTCAGGGCATTTTCCCCTTGCTTGTTCCTCTCAAGTGCATGACTTTTCAGAAACTTTCTAATTTTAATCACATCCTGCAATGAAGTTCTGAATGGAAAATGAGAAGCTCTACAAGAGACAATGTCACTGAAAAGTGGCAGAACTGAAAGACCTTGATGTGAAATTCAGGAGGCAGAGCAGTTGATGCCACCAGACCCACAGAGTCCTTGCTCATCCAGCTCATGGTTACCAAAAAATTGGCCGACAACACGACTCAAGATGTTCATGTGCATCCTTATGGACTTCACAGAAGTAAATGTGCTCTGAGTTGCTTCATGACCCAACACCAGAGATTTTGGGCAGTCTGAGCTTCCCAGGCTGCGCCAGCTCACTTCCACAGGACACAAGGCCACCATGTAAGTGGGCTCCTACCTCAAGTGACTTCAGAACAGCTGCTTTGAGACTTCAGCTTCTCCAGCATTCCTCATCGGAGGTCGATGCTCCTGGAGAGTACATACACTGGTGGCTGGACATGTCCCCAAGGGCCACATGACTCATGTGTGTCATGCTTGTCTCTGCCTTTCCTGAGGTGACAGGCACTGGGGGCTGCAGTGATGGGTGTCCTTCAGGAAATCCCTGCAGCAGTGAAAGGCAGAAGCTCATGTCTCTTGCTCCTGCACGATGCAGTAATCTGGATATGAAATATTAGCACAGTTGTTGAGCAGAACACGTTCAGAGGTTCAGCAATGAGGGTTATCCCATGAGCCAGGCACTGGGAATTCTGCACACCAGTGTGGAGTGGAAAGATGTCAGGAAGTATTTTTGTGAGGAGACCTTGGCTGGGTGAAGGGTTCGAGCATGAGGCCGGGGGTGGAGGCAAAGGATGGAAGGAGGAAGCTGGAGCTTGGTTTTCCATTGCTGTTGGTAGGTCCATCACTAGAGGGAGACCAAGATCTACCCTATGGTTGGTGGGCCTCCACCTCACCTCGGACTGGACTATAGCAAGGAAACTCTGACTTACCATTTTCTTCTTTTCCCAGAAATGTTTGGGGTCCAGCTCAGGGAAATAGTTTGGTGCGATTGTTACCATCAAACAGCACAGTCTGCATGGATGGTGCCTTGTATCCTCAGGATTTCCTCCCGTTTTAATGCCATGAACCTGGTTCAAACTTACCAAGCATTTCCATTTGCCTGGTTTTATTATATTTAGACAGGAGGATTTGATCTGGTGTCAGGGGAGAAATATCTACATCTGAAGTACATCTGAAGTCTACATCTGAAGTTAGGCTTCAAACACTGTCTGGAGCTTTGCCACTGGGAAAACTCTGTTGTTGCTCTACTTTAAACAAAGCTTTAAGCAAAATACAATTCAAAATTTTATATGATAGGCTTGGAATTTCTCATGGTGGTCAAGAGGATATTTACTCTTGAAAGTTTATCTTTTGCTTTTGTGCCAGCAGTGAGCTGGAGAAGAGACTCTGCCAAAACTTGCTGGAGGTGTGTGCAAGGGTGGGGGCATGGCCAGTGCTCTGCCCCTCTGCAGCCTCAGCCCTGGGGACACTGGGGCTGTGCCAGGGTGGTGCCCCCTCACAACCCTCACCCACACGTCTCACCCAAAGAAGGCGTCCCTGCAACAACTGCAGTCCATTTTAACCAGAGCAGGATGACCACACCTGTGCAATAGGTAACACAAGCTCTTTGCTTCCTGAGTAACAAGCCAGTGGGGAAAGGCCTCAGACAAAATCTCATGCCAGCTGGTTGGTTCCCTTTCCTAAGTGAGGTGCTACTTCTGCAACAGAAGCAGTAGAAACACTGCCTTGAAGTCTATAATTGCCAAGATTTCTGGTTGTAGAAGTTTTTTGCCAAAGTCTTCAAGCTTCTTCATCTACTACCTGACAAAATTGTTTTCTGGCTCCTTTCTGGAGCACGTGTGTGAACTGAAATTTGTTTGCAGCTTATGTTTGCTGGGTGCTCATGGCCTCTCCAGCACATCCCTCTTCTGGGAGCAGCTGATGCAGAAGCATTTGCATTGCAACCTGATGAGGCTCATCAAACACTGTTAGTGTAAACATGATCAGATTTACAAAACAGCTTGTGTCCAACAGCAACTGGGGGCTGCTATCGAAGGAGACAGTGACAGTCCCCATCCATTATCTGGGGAAGGGCACAAGTCATGTCTCAGCCCAGCCCTCATTCTTATGCAGCTGGTGGGATGTCTGTCCTGCTGGGATGCAGCCAAAGCTGCGAGGGAGAGGGCCTGCTGGAGGGATGCCAACCAGCTCTGCTGCTCTGGTGTGGGCAGGGGAAGCAGCAGAGGATGGTGTGGGGCTGGGGGCAGGAAAGCACTGCCTTGGCCCTGTCTTCACCCCAGCGTGCCAGACGCTGGAGGAGAAAAGGTATTGAGTGACTAGCTTTTGCATCAGATTTCAGAGCTGCAGCTGGTCTCTGCTCCTGTGTTCCCTGAGGTCTGTGCTCCCATGCACTCAGAGCTGCTGAAGGTTTGTGTCCCTCACTTTTTCACACTTTGGCTGTTTTGTCTTTTTTTTTCCCTGGTGCTGCAATATGTTACCTGTCAGATGGGATTCACGGGCACACAGCTCTGCCTGACAGGTGGGGTATGCCCAAAGACCTCTGCACTGATGCTGTTTTCTCCTGCATAAAGTAACTGGGAACCCAACCCTGTGTTACCTTTTTCTATCATCACCACATAAAGCTGAAATGTTGGCCTATTAATCAAATGTGCAGCTCTCAGGACATGTTTTCAAGGGAAAGAGTAGAGAATTAAGGGTTGAAAACAGTATCAGGATCCTGCATGTAGTTCCTTGCACAGTGGTTTTAAAATGCACCCTACAAATCACACTCTGGCTCCCAACAAAATCTAATCAGTTTGTTGTGTTACAAGGTAGCTTCATCAGCCAAGGGAACTTGTGATGGATCCATTTAGTCACAGTATTAGTTAATCAAAACACAGCCTCACTGCACACCAACCTTCTCCTGAGCCCCAAAAGGAGTCACAGAGGCAACACCCATCTCCTTTAGCCTCAGTGGGGTTGTGGAAATACCTGCTTGTCCATGAAAGACTCAACATGACAGCAGCCAGTCCAGCCATCTACCTACCCCAGCTGTGTGCCCTGGGCTGAACAGCCCCCTGGGAGAAGAGCAGGTAATGCTGGGAAGGTTTATTTCAAATAGCTCCTTCATTTAATTTGCTTCTTTGGTGTGCAGAGCAAACTCTTCTGCATTAGTTCATGGTTGGGTTCTGCCAAATATGTTGGTCATCACTGCTGGCCTGGACTTCTTAAGCTGGAGGAGCTCCTGGGGCATCACTTTGACATCAGGCATGTCTCCCAGCAGTGCTCCTGGCTCTTTGGATGGTCCTTGAGGGATCTTATCTCCATGGTCCTCCTCACAAGCCCTGTGGAAAGCCAAGGACCCCCTGCCATGTCCTGCCATGGTAGTAAGTCCCTGGCTGCTTTTAGGGCTGTGGGGATCTCTCAGGTCTCTCACTTCAGGCCAGTAACACCAGAGCCACATTTATGGATCTGGAGGAAGCACAGGGTCTTCCTTTGAGCCAGCTTGGAACTCCTCTGCTGAACCAGGAAGGGATTTCCTGCCTCTGAAGAGCAACCCCCCACCCCTCCTTAAACCAAAGCATTGTACATTGAATCAGGGAGGTATGGAAGAGCAGATCTGAAAAATATTTTTCAACAAATCTGAAGGACCTGAGTGAAGAAAAACACCCTGAGGAACCAGTCAGAGAGACACAGGAGCCAAGCCAGGGCCAGCTCAGTTGCTGCAACCCACAGTGTGACAGCTCACCATGCAAAGTTTGTTTCTTGTCTACATCTGCTCTCAGGCCAGGTAAGCCACATCACATCACATCTCATCGCATCTCATCACATCACATCTCATCACATCAGGCTTCTCTGGATGTTTAAAGATGCCCAAGGAGGTTCATGCCACTCATTTCAGAGGGATACCTGCTAGCTCAGAACTACATCAGTCTAGATCAAGTAGCTGGCATGTATGGACAAAACTCCCTTGAAAATGAATTCATCACTTTAAATAAACAACAGTTTGTTTTATTAATGCTTAAAATAAATGAGAGTCAGAGGCTGTCCACAGATTTAGCTTAGCAGTAATTTCCGTGGAAGTCCAACTCCAAGCTTCAGTTCCTTTGAATTTTATCTGCATGTTGCTGCTGCAGTAAAATTGCAGGAGCTGCTGATGGAGCAGCGCTGTACTGCTGTCAACCAAAACAAGAGCTCTGAGCATGCTTCTTGCTGCCCTGTTTGTAAAATCAAGTTTATACATCAAAGTTACCTAAGTACTGCTGTGGTCTGCCTCAAAGGAACTATCAAAAGGATACATTTTCCTGCCTGCCTTTAAATAAAAATATAGCCCAGCAGCACTATTTGCTGTCATTTTAAATCTACACAGACACTGCTGCTTTAGCTAGTGGGCAGGTGGGGATGAAGAACAGCAGCCAGAACTAATATATCAGCTGTTTGCTTGTTTCCTGTGTGTGCCTGAGAAGAAGCTGTTGACATCACCCAATTATGCTTGAAGAACTCTCAGAGAAATAAAGTCCTTTAATGGAGCCTTGTTATCATAAAGCCATTCTGCAAGGCCTCTTTTAGAACATTTGCTCCTGCTCGGGGTCCACTTAAAGTTCATCCTTGGCCTGGTTAACCACAAATGCCATCTTTGCCCTTCTCTCACAGCGTGGTGCTCGCAGCAAAATCACCCTTATTGCTACCAGCAACTGGGATGGGTATCCCAGCCATGCTGAGTACAAACCCTCAAGGAATCACTTCTCTGTGGGCATCATGGAGGGTAAGTGCAGTTTATGTGTAGGATTGCCTTCACCCTTCGATGTCTCTCCTTAGCTCTCTTAGTGTTCAAAGCCAGGCTAGATGGGGCTTTAAGCAGCCTGGTCTAGTGGAAGGTGCCCCTGCCCATGGCATGAGGATTAGGTAATGTCTGAGGTTCCTTCCAACCCAAACAATTCTATGATGTGATGAATCCCGGGATTGTAGAAGACACCAGGCAAGAGAAGAGGTGCAGGTCTGTGAGCACACAGGGAGCCAGAACAACTCCTCCCACACAAGAACTGTGACTGGTTGAACTAAACCAGCAGACAGCAGGCTGTTACTTAGGAGGGTTGTTATTTATGCAGAAATCATTTAGCTGTGCATGGCCACAGGATGTGGTAGTCACCAGAAGTTTCCAAGGGCAAGCAGACACAAGCACAGGAGAAAACCCTGCAGAGATTTTTTTTGACACGAAGACACTCTTGGCTTGGGAAGGTCCCAAATCACAGATCACTGCAAGGCTGAGAGGACTCTGGGGAAGTGTCACTGGAAGTATCTCCACTGGAGATGAGGTGCAGGCCTGGGGGATGCTTTGCCTGACACATTTGATCTTCTATTGTCACATTTTAACAGTTCTTGTCTTTAAGACAGAAAGTAAAGACCTTCAGAAGTTCCTGAAGTGTTGCTCACCTAAATGCTGAGGAGGGCAGTCAGAGCTGCAGTTTTGTACTCAGAGACCCAAATTCTTTCTCTGTCAAACCTTCCACTGCCTACTGATTCCCTGGAGATTTCACCTGCCCTCTTATGTTTATGGGAACCTGTCTTCTCCAGGATTGCCCCTCATTTTGATACCATGATATGCATTCCTCAATCCTAAATTTATGTGCCTACATTTTTTACCTTCAAGTATCTTCTTATTTATGGTCATGCTATTGAGTGATTAAGGTCATGCTGTGTAAATGATATGTCTGCTCCATCCTCATGCCAACAAGCACTGCATCATCTGGATGTTTTTCACCACTCACTCATATTTTCCTCTCAATTTATGATAGACCTATGATCCTACACTAAATACATAGATATTTCTTGGGCAAATAAATGATTCCTGAAAGGAAAAATTGTCTAATAATTCCTAACTTTAAATACTCATTTAATATTAATTTACTTCTTTTTGAGATTAGCCAGTTTTTAATCCATTTAATGTGTTGTACCATTCTTTATGCAAAGTTTTAACAAAGTTTAGATCACAGCATAGGCTGAAAACCCTTTAAAAAGCATAACTTCAGTGCATTCAATTGACCTGCATCAGCTAAACCTGTTAGCTCACTGAAGAAGCCTATCAAAATAATTTAAGAAAGAACTGTTCTCTATGTAAGCATCTTGACTGTTGACAGCATCTTTCAGCTCATAAATTAAAATGATCAGCTCATATTCAGGAGAGACATGAGGAGTGGCTGCTGCTGGGAAATCAGGGAGGAATGCAACAGCAGCTGCAATTCTAATAGCATGTGGAGGTGTGAGGATTTCTTGGCAAGGTGTATCTATTTATAAAAAAATGCCTGCTTTATAGAAATACAAATAAATAAAATAAAAATAAGTGCATAAAGATTGGAAAACAACTATTAGCAAATCTAGAAACTAGGTGATTGTATCCTGTAAAACTGCAACTTGCCATGAATAAATAACTCAACATTATATTTTCTTAAACAATGTGGAAAAATACTCACAAAAGGATGGGAAAACACTGTAATAAAACACCAGAGAGGTAACTTTTACCTGTATAAGTATACCACTGGTGAGATCAGGTAAGGAAACTAACATGCTGCATATAGTTCTAACTGGCAACATTTTAGAACAGATTTTTAATGATGGAATAAGTTTTAGTAAGAAACCACAGAAAGATCTGGGAAGTGAAAAAGATGCCTAACAAAAACACAAACTGAGAAGTTCCATCTGCTTGCTTCATGAAAAAGACCAAAAACTGGTTTGATCACAGAGCATAAATACATTTAAAGGAAGGAATTCCTTAGAAGACAGGAAACCAGAACCAGTGGCTGACAGGTAGAGCCTAACAATTATCAATGAACCACAGAACACTTCTTTTGTCACATGAAAGGTGATTAGCCACCAAGGCAAACTAAATAAAGAAACCACAATACCTTGGTGGTTTTCTGAGGAGTGAGAGCCATCACCACCATTTCCTGCAGTCAATGTGATAATCATGTGGATTCCCGTTCAGAAACTCGTTTCTTCTACCCTTTAAGTATTCTGAACCAAAGACCCATCTGTGCCTCCTCTGTAAAAGCAATGGAAGAATGTTATCTCGACTTCCCAGGCACCACTGGCCCTGCTAGAGCAATGCTGCCTCTTCTGGCAGCCTCTCAGAAAGGAGCTGGAGTTTGCAGCCATCAACAGCAGAGCACTTCCAGCACTGGTGCTGCAGGAGCAAGGGGGCTCAACAGCAAGTGAGGCTCTGAGACCTCACCAGGAACCCACTACAGCCTGTGGTGGGATGCAGCAAAAAAAACATCTCCACAGAGGAAAGTGAAATTCCTCACGCTCAAAGAACCAGGGCTGCATCTTGCAACATTATTTGAGGTCTTGCCAAGCAGCTCTAGTGAGCAGCACAGGGGTGGGTTACTGGAGCCATGCTCCACATGAGAAATGAGTGATGCACCTTCATATGAGAGGCACAGCTGATGGTTTTTGTATTAGTTCCACTGAGACATATTCCCCCACCACACTCCTCCCCTTGTACCTAGGAATTCACATCACATCCTGCCTTTTTTCCATAACAAATCCTATTATTTTTTGGTGTGCAAAGCAAAATGTATAGAGCTTTGGGGAGATGCCTACACTTTATCTTCACAGCTGTCAAATCCACTGTCTGCAAAGCAGGTGTTATTTTTACCACATGCTTTCAAGGAAACAGCTTCCCTTGCAATGATTTTCAAGAATGCAGCCATAATATTTCAAATATGTGTACTATCATCATGACAAGTCTGTCAGTCAGTCTGTCTTGGGAGCAGCTTTATTTTTCCTGCATTAGCTGTGCTGTGATCAGACCTGAGACCTCAATGTGGCAGACACAGGGTAAAAAAAAAAAAAAAGCAATGAAAACTCAATTCTTGCCAAGTTTCCTTGCATTCATCACAGCTCCTTTGGGAAGAGGGGCTCTCACAAAAAAAAAAAAAAAAAATCTGTTCTTGTGATTAGAGAGGCTTCATTACCATGGCAGCCCTGCATAAGATCTTTTTCAGTGGATAGGTAAGGGAAGAAAAGGCTTTTTGCATGGATAGGGTGGGATGTGCATGCAGGGGCAGGAAACTTGTAAGGATAAAACATCAGCCTCCCAGGTGAAGTCATCTGTGGCCATGCAAAGAAAACACAAGCTGCTCCTGAATGAAAGCATTCATATTTCCCCCCCATTTGTTCATTTTACAATTCAAAGCCTGACACAGGGGACAAGAAGTCCCATTTCACATTGGAGTGAAACCTCCTGAGATCCTGCAGCAGCCAGGACTTTCCTCCCCTCCACAATGCTACGAGGAGAAACATCCAGCCTGCAAATTGATGGGAAACTGGCAAGAAAATCTTCAGCCACCTTCCAGCCTGCCGACTAGTCAGGAGCCCATATCACAGAGGAAGAGGGAAACCCTAGCAGAGATTAACAGATTCCTTTCCCATGCAGGCACTTTTAAAGAAAGATCCTTCCTGAAAAACCCTAAAAACCAGGTTATGAATTGTTTCAAATTTTGGGAGATTGATTCAGCCTCTATTCAGGACTGAAAGGCACAATAAGCCTGTTGCTGTTCCCACCTCTCCCCTGGCATGTGCAGGATTTAGTAGTCCATTAATTCTGCTCATCTCCAGCATTTGTATCCCAAATCAGCACTCCTCACTGTTCTCTGCTGGTATCACCTTGGAATAACCCCAGGAGTGTCATTCATCACTTAACCAGCCAGGCAAGGATGCAACACTGGTTCATAACACGAACATATTTGTGTTGACAGGAGGAAAAGCTACACTCACACTATCCAGTCTCCACGTGGGACTGGGAAATGCTGAGAGTGCTCAGCTCTGGCTGAATGGGGAAGGACACTGCCCATGACTGATCCCACAGCTCTGACAGCACAGGATTAGGGCAAAGCAGAACTCAATTAGGGGCAGCAGTAGCCCTTGTCATTCTCAAGAGAACAAACCGTAACTGTGATCCGGTGCACACACAGGGGCCTGGCGATACGGACAGCTGGCTGTGTTGGCAATCACCTCAGGTTGTGATGGAGGCTGTCAGGTGTGTCAGACAACTCCCTCTGGCTGCCTGCAGGCACGGAGGAGCTGTGTTGCCCCTACAGCAAACCACTTTTTATCATTAAACTCTCCCACAGAGACATGGGCTCACCAGACACAACAGCTGTGCCAGAGAGCTCTCAGGAAGGCAGAGTAACAAACACTGCACCTCTGAGTTCAGCTCAGATGTTGTCCTGGTTTTGGCTGGAACAGAGTTAATTTTCTTCCCAATACCTCATAGAAATTTATGTTTTGAATGTAATGTGGAAATAAAGTTGGTAACACACTGATGTTTTAGCTGATGCTAAGTAGTGCTTACCCCAAGTCAAGGAACTCTCAGTTTCCCATACTCTGACAAGAGCTGGGAGGGTGCAAAGCCAGGACAGCTGACCCCAACTGCTCAGGGACATATTCCATACCACAGATCCTCATGCCCAGTTATCCTTATGCCCACCCCCATGCCCACCTGGGGGTGTTAGGCTAGGAGCCACCAATTGCTGCTCAGGGACAGGATGGACATCAGTCAGCAGGAGGTGAGGAACTGCACTGAGAATCTCTTGTTTGTCTTAGGGTTTACTCCTCTCTCTCTCCCCTTTCCATTACAATTACTATTATTATTGTTGTTATTATTATAATATTACCATTTATTTGGTTTAAATTATTAACCTGTTTTCATCTCAACCCAAGATTTGTACTTTGTTTTTCTTCCAAAAGTGGTGCAAAGGGAGGGGAAGAGTGTGAGCAAACCAAGTTGCCAGCTGGGGTTAAATCACAACAGATGTCTTAATGGAAAAAAAAAAAAAAAAATCTTTAGTCCTTGTATGTGGAGCACATGTTACATCACACCATGAGCAGCTGGAATGAAGGTGTTCATTGGTATCCACATGTGTGGCTGATAAAAATCAAAGCCTGGTGCATCAAAAAGCAGAATGATGACCCAGCTTACATTTCTATTTTCAGGACACAACCCCCCCGCCAAAGATGGAGGGGCAAATGCCAAGCCGCTCAATTTGGCTTCCACTGAATTCATTTATTTTGGCTCCAAGTATCTGAGCACAAAATTCAGATGTGAATGTTGCCACGATCACCTCAAGCTAATATTTTTACCTGTGCAGAAGCAAAATTCAGTTTTTTGATATAGTTTTGTGAAACAGACTGAGTGATGAGCAGCAGAGCCAGGGAGCCTCTTCTAGTGCTTGCCCTGCTTTTATGGGAGCTGTGCAGTGAGGAAAGGCTTCACCCACCTGCCCACAGGTAGACAGGGCTGTCACTTCCCCAACACTCTTGGCTAACATCCCCACTCAGCCTTCTCCCTTCTTCTTAATCGTGTTACACCTCCTTCCAGAATGAAAACACAATCAATCACTGCAGCAGGACTGCATTGCCATCCCATTACTCCCCCAAACCCACAGATTGCCTCCCCCGCTTGCCCAGCTCTCCCCAGATGGTGCCAGCTTTGCACCAGTGGGTGTTTTGGCACCAAGCAGGGCCAGCCACAGGGACCAGAAGGAGACTAAATACAAAGCATGACCCCAAGCTGTAAAGGCACACACAATTCCAGACTGAGACCACCGAGCAGAGCACGACGTGGAGATGTCACAACTGGAGACTGGAGTCCCCTTGAAAGGAGCCACGGTGAGAGCAGAGGGAGGAGGTCTCTGTGAATAATGCCAAGTTTTTACTCTTTCCCAGAGTGTCACATAATAACCCAAACAGTGGATAGCTTTATCTACCTTGTGCCGCTGGCAGGCAGAGTATGTGTAACAACATTACCCCCTACAGTTCAACACGAGGTTCCCACCTTCTCCAAGCTCCGCACAGCACCGAGTTTGGCTTGTTTTAAACCGCTGAGGAAACTCCTCACTTTAGTTTGCATCTATTAAACCTGTGCGTGTGTGGGGAACTCCTGGAGGAGGTAAAGGGAGCAGGCAAGTCAGCAGTCTGCAAAGATTAATTTCTGCAAATAAATCCTGAAAAAAACATGCTGAAGTGACTTCCCACTTGTGCTTTCTCCTTACTTACAGATTTTTGTTCACACATTTTCTAGAAAAATGGTGATTTTTTTTTTCCACCTTACCTAATGTTTTCATCTGCTACTTGAAAAAGACATTTTATGTCTTATAAGATGGAAAAATTACTTGAAATTTCAGATTTGGGGACTTTCTTGGGAAAAAGATACATTCTTATACAGAAAGTTGTTTCAAACTTTTTTTTTTTTTTATTAAGCACAAACTTTAAAAGAGAAACTACAGTGTTGCTGGCTGATGGGGCTGATGTCCCACACTTTCTGCAAGTCTCAGGGTTTCCATTCCTGTGTCCCTTGCAGGGCTTGAAGTATTGCTGAGTGGCTATTCTCATCCTCTTTCCCTTTTCTACATTTTCTTAAACATGAGGAAACACAATAGAGACCCTTTTTTTTTTTTTTAACACCATAAACCTTGTGAAAACCAGAGCACCTTTAAAATGGGATGGAAATACCTTTAAATGTAAATGGGTATTAAATTTAAGGCAACACTTCAGGCAGTGATGCCTTTAAACATGGATGTTGCAGCACAGACACCTGACTGTAAAAGCTGAATTTTACTTTTTTGGGGGTCATTTTCACCCCTGGGTAGAATTACAGCAAAGCAATGGCAGCCAGGGCACACATAGTTAACTTCCCACTCCTCACAGTTTATCATTTACTGCTGTAAAATGCTTGAACTTATTTAATATCTATAAAACTGCAAGAGATTTTGAAAGGTTCAGCACCCAGGCACCAGTGCTGGAGTGACAAAGAGGTGCAGAGGAGGAGGAGGAGGATGCTGAGTCTTCAATCCCTGTTCCCAAAAGCCTGCCCTGATGCCCCAGTGACTTGCAGGGGGTGCATCCCTGCCCGTCCCACATAGAAACCTGCACTGGTGAAGTTTCCTTCCCATCCTGAGCAGGTAAGTGACTCCATCATCTCCCCTGTGATGATGGAGAAGGGAAGCAGCCCTGTATAAACATACCTTGAGGGTTGTGGCAGCATCAGAGAGGAGCCAGTGTTGCATTTTGTAGTGGAGCACACACAGCTTGCAGCTTGTATGAATAGCAGGCAAGAGTTTTCCTCAGCCAAGAGTGACAACTTCACACATACCTCCCCCAAAAACAGAGGTTTGGAAGATTATTAAACAGAATTTTACCATGAAATTGCAATCAGAAATCTGAATGCATGCTAGGTCAAGAGTAGTAAATTTAGCACTGATCACTCTGTGTTTTCCCTTTGCTGCTATTAAAAGCGTATTTAAGAATCACAAAGAATTCAGTTCCTGGAATAATTTCTTGTGTCCTGCCCCCATAACCATACTTAGATTCAATCAGCATGGACCAGACGACACGTGTGAGCATTTTCTTGCTGGGAGTGGAAAGCTACAGGCAAAGCCTCTGCAGACACAGCTTTTAATGGATCTTCTTAGATCACTGCAGCCCTCTGCTCGGGGCAATCTGATTTTTGGTTTAAAAGCACCTTATCTTGACTTAGCAGCAAGGAATCAATTTTGGCTGCAGGTTGCTTTCAGCCATGGCATCAGACTCTGCAGTATTTTGTTTGCAAAGAAGGACAATTTCTTTGCCCAAAATAGGAAGATTGTTTCTGCAAGGTGCTGCATTTGGAGGTTCATGGGGCAGATAACAGCATTTGCTGTGCAAACAGCACTGCTTAAAGCAAGTACTGTGCTTCAAAAAAAAAAAAATTAAGGTAATAGATCATAATTCAAAAAGTTTAAACTCATCCAGTTTTCCCTTCCATTATGAATCCCTGGTAACAATGCCCAGGTGCAATTAATCTGAACATAGAGTTGCAAGGAATCCCACGTTTGTCCATCATGCTTCTGACTTACTTGCAGGGCAGAGCTTGGAGGAGAAGCACAGAGTTAAGACCTGTATGGGCACATCTGTACATTCATAGATTAATCCTTTAAGAAAGGCTCAGGGCCAAGAGAGCCAAACACTGCATTACAAACCAGGATTCCAGTGCCAGCAGTAGCTCTGCAACTCAGGCTGCAACTGTCTCACTTCCTGGATTGGGGTAAGCATAAAGATATTCAGATCCCAGGAAGAGCAAAAATAAACATTTGAACACAGTTAATTTGAGCTTGAGGGTCTTTTTCTTGGGTTTGTTGTTGTTGCTGCTATTTATATTTCCTTTTCCACCTAAACTGCCATAATTCTGATTATTCTTGTGATGAAGTGAGGGAAATGCCAGCATCCCCCAGGGCTCACACAGAGGTTTTCACACAGCTGTTGCAAAGCTGGATACCTGGACTGGGATCTTCTGGCACAGCACTGAGGACCAGCACTCAAAAAAAATTGGATTGAACTCCGGGTGGGCTCATAATGTCCCAACAGACCAACGAGGAGCAAGTTGTTCCTCAGTGTTCAGTTGATCCTCAAGTTACTGCCATTTCCAGCCCCTGCTTCCCTGTGCAGAGGGTGTGAGCACGAGCAATGGTTTCTGAGCATCCCAAACACCTCAGATTCATGTCACATATCAGCACTAACTATTCATGCTAAAAATGAGGTCTTGGGGCAGCAATGATGGTAAGAAATGAGTCTTGCTACAAACCCTTACCAAAGAAATCCAAAATTCTGTGTTTTAAAGAAACCAAAACTTCAAAGCTCTGAAATCCTGCTCAGCTTCACTAGACCTGCATAAAAAGAGCACAGAATCACAGATTATGCCAAGACAGAAGGGATCCACAAGGATCACCACAGTGCAGCTCCTGGCCCTGCACAGGACACCCCGAGAGTCACTCCATCTGCCTGAGAGCATTGTCCAAACGCTTCTTGAGCTCTGTCAGCCTTGGTGCTATGACCACTGCCCTGGGGAGCCTGTTCCAGAGCCCAACCACCCTCTGGGTGAAGAACATTTTTCTAATATCTGACCTAAATCTCCCCTGACACAACTTCATGTCATTCCCTTCAAAAGCAATTTCATATGCCAAAGCCATGCCAAGTAATTATCGCAAGACACTGTGGCACAGCTGCCTCAAGGTCCTGTGTGATCAGCATATCTGAAGGAGAGTTTTGCAGTGCTGTTTCTGGATGTTGCAATCACAGGAGAGCCCTGGGGAAGCACAGCACACCTCCTGCCACAGCTGGGCTCCACCATCTCCTTCTCAGTGTGGGAGCCCCTCGCTTGCAGCAGCCTCTGGGATGCTTCAGGATCTGTTCCCTGCCTGTTCTCACTCCACCTTACATCAAGAACCCCACAGCGGCAGTTCTTCTGTAGAATATGGGCAAATAGGGTCATATTCTGCTTGTATTTGTGCTGAGGAGGGCCCCTCCACCACAGAGCACCCAAACCCAGTGCTGCAGCCATGTGGACCAACCGCCTGGCTATAACCAGTTCAGTGGAGCCTGAAGTGTCTGCTCAGATGTGCAGAACAGGAGGCAGCTGCCAAAGCATAGGGCTGTAGAGCCCTTTGAGAGACCTTAGGGTAACCAAGACATTTCCTTAGAGCTTTTTAATGGAACCCTGTAGGACACCTATAATTTTCTGGGTCAACAACTGGAAGCTGGGCAAGGTACCTTAGTCTTGGGGTCTGGGTGTCAAGGTGATCCCAAGAGTGTAGAAGTCCTTGTTTCCCAGCCCGTGCAGCCAAAGAAGGAGTCTGGATGCGTAGGGTTGGCTTCTCAAGGTTGTTTATTTTCTTATCTATAACATTCTTTCTCTGACCTGCTGAGCTCTGTCCAGCAAGTCAGCCATGGATTCTGTGTGCCCTCTAGGGTGGTGTTTACATTTTATACTAAAAACTATGTGTGCTATGTTTACAATAATGTGCCAATATCTATCTATGTTGGACAGTGTGTCTCTACCTTAAACCAATAGAAAAGTCACCATCACACCAAGACATGGAGGAGAAGGAGAAGGAGAAGGAGAAGGAGAAGGAGAAGGAGAAGGAGAAGGAGAAGGAGAAGGAGAAGGAGAAGGAGAAGGAGAAGGAGAAGGAGAAGGAGAAGGAGAAGGAGAAGGAGAAGGAGAAGGAGAAGGTCAGGACATGCCCAAATCCCTCCATCTTGTCCCCCTGAACCCCATTCTAAAAAGCCCCAAAATTCTACTTTTTCACCCCGTGTTAATTCAACTACCACACTACTAAAACCCTTGTGGCTTGTAATTCCTCATACAGAGTTGGCAGTTTTTTCCACGGGCTAAAATCGAAGCCACAGGTGTTTCTGACTTCATGCCAAGGCCTCTGAGCCCCCTGCCAGGGTCTCGAGACAGCCAGGGCAGCCAGAGGGATGTCCTGGGTTCTGACACCTTAGGGTGCCCCAAATGCATGCCCAGGTTTAGGTGACCTTATCCTTCACGAAGGATGAGATTCTTCTTGAAGATCAAGAGACCTGAGTCAAAGAACTTCCATGCAGGTGCTGAGGTGGGTGGGGGGTCTCATTCCCACCACTCTCAGTGGACATCAGGGGTGTGACTCCACTGCCCAAATGCAGGAATCTGGTGTACTCTGAAATGCTGTAGGATGTCCATTCTGGACTTCAGCTGGCACCCAGAAGTTCATGGCTCTCACATGGGTTATACCCACACACAGACACCAAGGTGAGCGTGCCTCAATGCATGAGCCAGATCCCACCCTGAGGCTTTTTGTTGTTCTGCAGATGACAAGCAATGTTCCTTTGCTGCTCAGGTAGCGGCTTGTGCCATGATTTCCCTGCACTGCACTTACAAGAGCACAATGGGCTGCACCTTAGCCTGGTGGAGGTTTCACACTGATCTTAACAGGATCAGGAGCATGGCCCTTGCAAATTGCAAATATAAGCCTCTGACCTCTGTACCCAGAGGCAAAACATCATTAATCACTTTAGAAATGCACATAAATTTATACGGATGCAATGATGTCAAGTAAACAATACAGAAAAAATATTTGTTGCCTATTGGTCTGAATTTATAGAGGACACCGCACAGATCACCATAAAACACTGGCAATTAGTTATGTCTAAAATATGTGCTTGGAGTTTTTCAGAACCTAACTAAATACAAGAACAAAAGGCTTTTCTTTCTCAAAACAAACATAAAATGCTATCTAGTGTTGACTCTTTGCTACTGCAGTCTCGCATAACTATTTCTGAATTAAACAAAACGAGCTGTGGAGCGTTAAGGAGCTCAGCAGCACCTCATGCTCAGGATACAGGAGCTTTGTGCTGTTTCAAAGTCCACTCTGAATTTCAAAGGCCATATATTGCTGGATTTTCTTCTCACAGAGGAAAACTGCATAAGGGAAGTAAGACTGGGAAGAGAGATGCAGAATGAAAGGTCTAACCAGCTGCTGAGCCAGGCCCCAGTGCTAGCTTAGCTGCACTCTCTCCTTTGACTTAGCACAGGATCACCCCTAGCTAGAAAGCATCTATCATTTTTAATATAATCTAGCTGTGTGCATTGTAACATTGAATTGCATGAACTGTTTGTATTAAAGCACTGAAATACATATTTAACAATAAAAGTCTGCATTTAAAGCAGAAGAGATTGGATGGCAGTGGACTAAAGAACTATGGGGTTCAGATCAATACTTAATATTTATCTTATGTGTTAGTTGTTTTTTGGGTTTGTTTTTTTTTTTTTAAGTTCTTGCAAGTATTTGTGGTTTCCATTCTGATATCTGAGTAATTAAAGATCAGATCCTGCCTCCACAGCCTCTCTTGCAAGAGAACTCCTATATGAGGCTGCTTTTCCACCAGCAGCTTTTCTGCCCATCAGCCCAGCATTATGACATCTCAGCACGTACAAAAACACTTTCTTTAAATTGCCATCAGCCTTGCCTAAGACAGATCAAAACACCTCAGCTTCCCCCGTGTGATGTGTCTCAGAAATGTCACTTTTATCTTCAGCAGGTGACGCCCCAACTAACAGTTTCCATGTCCTTCCAGGGGGAGGGAGCAGAGGGAGGGAAGGGGGAGAGGAGATTCCAGCAGCCATTAACATGACTGCTCACATGCTGATTTTGCTTTCTGAAGCCAAATTTTCCTTTGCTGACTCTGTGAGACACGCTCTGCTTGTGGCACAAATAGCTGCCACTACCCTGCCTGTGAGCTCAGAAGGGCTCACAGGATTTGGGGTTCTTGGACTAGAGAGCATCAGCTCAAGCTTTGGCCATAACACTTTTTTAAATGAGTTTTTATTGTGCTTTGTGGAAATGTATTTGTTTTCAGTCAGACAACAGCAAGTAAAGGCTCAGAAACACTTTTCTTCCAAATTCCAGTTTTCTTCCTGATGTAAAGGCAGAATGGACTGTGCACAACAGACATTGGTCAGGTTTCTGTTGTTTTCCTGAAGAACAAATGTGTGGTGAGAAGTGTAAACACCTGTGGGTCCAAGACCCCTCTTCTATCCCAGAAATGGATCAGTGAAAGAGCCAGTGGATCCTAGCAGAGAAAATGTCCCATTCTACAGCTGCAGGGGGGAAATATTCAAAGTTCTTGGAGAAGACCAAAGGGTTTGGGAAAAGTTCCTGGCCAACAGGAGGGAATGCAGACAGGCAGCAGGAGCCTGCCAGGGCACGTGTCAGCCAGCCCTGGCGTGCCAGCAGCACACAGTGTCCAGCATCTCTCACTTCAGAGCATTAATTCTTCACCAGAACTTGGTGTTCTGTAAGCTTTGGGCATGGATGCCACACCACAGACAGAGGGCAAGGATAACCCAGAGCCTGGGCAGGGGCTGTGGTACCAGCACAGGAGCATAAGGGGAGATATTGTTGCACTTCTGTCTGAAAGAAGGAAGATTAACTGGGACAACCAGGATATATTTTGTGTCAGAGTGGTAAAGTGGCAGCAGCCAGTCCTCATAATGTGATTCCACTGCTACTTGTTCCAGATCCTGGGATCGTGCAGTTCTGGACAAATGTCAGCTACTGCTAAAAAATGAGCTCCAAGATCTAGCCCCTGCAGAAAACAGTCTTTTAAAGGGTAACCCCAAAAGGCTGGAAAACCAAAAGCAAATGAAAACTGTTGTGCAAGCCATAGCACTCATCCTCTCTTTTTTTTCTTGGTGACCAAGGGTGAGATCCATGACATTTCAACTCTGTGGGTTGGCACTCTGAGACAAAAAGCCACTGGGGCTGTGAAGGCTGGCTGGGGAAGAATGTTACAAACCCTTGCTCTGGTTGTTGCAGCTCTTGCTGAAGATATGCTCCAGTGTTAGATAAAAAGACACATTACAGTGAATGGTTATCATCTAATAAAAATACCTGTGAGAGTCACCCCTGCATGAAAAGGCAGAGAGGTGCAGTAACACTGCAGAGGATCCTTCACTGCCATGGCATGTTCCAGACTCTTGGAAATTGATGCAAAGGCAACAAACTGTCTTGTCACAGGAGGCAATCTCCCACTGAGAATCCCTGAGGAGAACATGGGAGAGGAAATATCCTGAGCAATAATAATACAGGTTGCACAGCCCAAACACAGACAGTCCTTCAATATGTGTGAACTGATCTCCTGACCTGTGATTCTGAGCCTTTACAGGACAGAAAAGCACCATGGAAAAAGTCTCTTTGAGCAGCAGACTTGCACATTTTCTAAGGGGAGGGAGGCAGTGAAAATGAAGGTCTGTGCCAAGGTCTCGTGTGGTCCCAGTTTCTGGTAGGTCTGTGCAGCACACAGACACTCATTCTGGTTCCCAGGGATAAAACAAAGGATCAGAGCACTGTTAAGGTTGGAAAAGAGCTTTAAGATCAGCAAGTCCAACCATTAACCCAGCACTGTCATGTTACCACTAACTCATGACCCTGAGTGCCACAATCACATAATTTTTGAATGCTTCAGGTGCATCCACTACTTCCTTGAGAAACTTATTCTAATTCCTGACCACCTTTTCAGTGAAGAAATATTTCCTAATATCTAATCTCAACCTCACCTGGTGCAACTTGAGGCCATTTGAGATGCTTTGCAGAGAAATAACACCTGAAGCATGCCCTATCATGGGCAAGCACTGACTTTTTTAATTCCTGAGCTTCTCCTGAGTCTATACCACACACAGTGACTGCTGCTGGTGCAGATACAGGTCTCACCTGGTTGATGCAGTCCAATATTTCACCTAAACCAGGGGTTTTCCAGCTTAGATAGGTCAATTAAATATATGATGTCCTTAATCAGTGAAGGTATGGTGGCAAACATGGGCCACAGTGACCTTGAAAGGGGTGACAAGATGAGCCTCCCCAGCTGACATCCTCCAGCTCTTTCCCTACTTTTGTGCTTTTTCTCCATTCATTTACTGCTCTCCTCCTCCTCTTTCATTTCTGAGAAATCCCAAAGGTCTGGCAGCAAACCTGCTGCTCCTGAGAGCTTTTCTTTTCTTGCATTTCTTCCACCAGGGAAGCTCATCCCAAATGGGTAAAAATTGAAATATTGACACATGAAAAGCTCTAAAGGAACTACCTCAAATACCAGTGGGAAGTACCCTGAGCTCAAGAGCTTTATTCTGAGAGATGTTTTCCAGCACTTTTAAACCCTCCCTTGCTAACAAAAAGGTCAAAAGCCAACCTGAAAATACCTTTATGCAGAGGTAACACAACCTGAGGGTGACTCATATCACCTTGAGACCAGAGCAGCCTTCCCAACCCCCTTCACGAGGAATTAAGGTCTTTACCTGGGCCTTGGGTACCTCACTGACAGCGTGTGCCAAACCAAGAGAAGACACTGGGTCTGAAACAGCTCTTCCTCATCCCAGGCTGACACTGCACAACGGTGCTGAGCATCCTGACTCCTCAGTTCCACAAGCCATTGGTTTTCTGCTAATTTTAGAGCATTTTAGCACCTTTCCCCCTTAGGAAGCCTTTTCTTCTGACTGCTTTTTTGCTATATAATTGTTTTTTTAAGCTTGTCACTGATACACCGCATTGGAGGAGAACCAAAGAATGAAGCTCATTGTGGAAGGTTTAGGAGGAGGGAAGGATGACAAAGATATGATCCTGCCCAGGAATTTTCATTCCTAATTGCCTACTTAATCTGCAGTGATCTGGAGGCAGAAACTGGCTGCTCACAGCTCACATCCTGCTGCTTTTTGGGTGCAGATTTTATAACGGAAAAATCCTGCAAATAACAAAACCTTGGGAAGGCAGCTACTTACTGAAAGAGAATGAGTCACTGTGTTTACCCTGCAGACTGTGATGTGAAAGACAAGAAGCCACAAAAGGTCACAGAGGACTTGTCTCCTTGCCACTTATTTTGTCTGTTCCCCCAACAAAGGCAAAGCCATCTGCGGTACAAGCAATGAAGCAGTGGTGACCAAAAGATTTCAAAAGGACATATGAAGAGTGCCAAACACTCTGGATAAAAAAGCCAGTGAACAAGGGGAGTCTCACAGCTCTTTGTGTAACCTTTACTCCACTGTTAAGTGCGCCAGTTTATAGCAATTATGGAAAAGCCACTGATTGTATTATAAATGTAATGACATTAGCAGGACTGTCACTGTGTTTGTAGCAACAGTTGTGAAATTAATTTTTTTCTTCATTAAGGAGATCCTTATTTGCATGATTAAAATGTCAGCCCAGATAAATGCATGTGCTGGAGAATGAATCACTGAGCAAAAATGCCACCTGCCAAGCCCAGAGAATAGGACAAATAAACAAGCAGCGAGGAGCAGCTCAAAACTTGATCCAGCTCCCAGTGGGAGCCGTTCCATCATCCTCGGGAGCAGCAACAGGCTCGGAGCGAGCGCCAAGGCGAGGGGGCTCAGCCAAGAAACAGCTCAAATGCTTGGGATTTTTGCTTTGGCCACACTCAGGAAAGCTAAAGCCTAATAAAACCAGACAGTCTCTGCTGTGGTTTAGATGGTACAAAAATCTACTCCCATGAAGAGGGCAAAATGTATGCTGTCCAAACTCACTCCTTTCCTACTGTTTGCTAAATCAAAAGCCCAGCCATGACCCCTCTAATGTGGCTGAAACTCATCAACTCTACCTGCTACTGGAAATCAGCAATATTTCCTGTTCACCTTCAAGTTCCACTCAAATACTTCCTAAATGAGATGAATCCACACCAAAATATGTGCCCTTGAAACAAGTTCCAGGCTCAGAAACTGACTTACTGCTGTCCCCAAAAGGGCTGGATCCCAAAAGACAAAATTGAGAATAACTGTGTGAAGATCACTAAGTTGTTTGCCTTTTTGCCTGAAGCTGGGAAGGGAAGCTGAAATGATAACAGTGTCAAGGAGATAGAAGATTTTTATCTGGTTTAAATAGCTCCTGATCGTGCAAGAGTATTTTCACTGATAATTAACACAAAGAGCGAAAAAAAGGGATGAGGAAAAGGTATTTTTTTAACTGAGTCATTCCTTTAAAGTTGACAGACACTCTTAATATCTGTTTTTATCTGTTTCTCATGGCAAATTGCATGATTTGGACTTTTGTCCATTTTAGAAAATAAAACAAAGTAAATTTGGTATTTCCTTAAAATTCCAAGGAAATGTGTTTGTTATTCAAAATTCTGGACTTTGATACAGTTAAAAAATCCAAATTGCCTTTATATTTTGTTTTATATCACTTGAAAACATTAAAAGCTGATATGTAAAGTAATCTAGAAAAACAGAACACTTCACTCTGGAAAGGTAAGAACAAAAAACTTTGGAGGCAATGCAAGGCAGCATTCTTGAGGAGCCATGGGCACAGCTCAAAATAAAATCTCTTAAATCAGTGCATTTCAGTGAAACTCTATTTGAAAAATAACACCTCCTTCAAAATAACCTGTCAGACATCACTTGACCAGCTCATCACACCCATCCCGGGGAGCAGAACTGCCCTGCAGGGTGACTCAGAGGCAGGACAGGCAAGACAGGCAGGACAAGCAGCTGCCAGCTCCAGATGAGCTGCCAGCTGATCACAGCTGAGCTGAGGAGCCACCAGACCCCTGGAAATCTGTACTGTCCCCTCAGCCTCCTCGTTTTCCTGAGCAGATCAATACTGCTGGCATAAAATCCTTCTTCTGATCTTCTTCAGAGCAGAATATTCTCATTAATACCAGTCTATATTCTGTTTGACTTAAAAAGAACATGCTCCAAATGTACTTTAACACAGAAGCTTTTGTGTTTTTAATTACTCCACTGAATCAAGTCTTTGTGTGCTAGAAAAATGCTGAGGATATTTCCAATATACCTCAGTCTAGTATGAGCCATGCAAATCATCTGAACCAGGTATCTCTTAAGATTCCATAAGAAAATTGGCTGTTTTTGTAAAAATTAGGAAAGAACTGGCAATTTCGAGTCCTGAATACTGATTTGGATGTACCAATTTATTTATAAAAAGATAAACTTCAGTCCACCACCATGCAACACCACTCATGGGATGGAATAAAAATAAGGCAGAAGGAGACACAAACCACAGAACATAGCTCAGATCTCAGGTTTTCATGAAGATGAAATGCAATAGGTAGACTTGGAGACAAGGGTTTTGCCAGTAGCTCAGTCTTGCAAAGAAAAAGATGATTCAGGCAAGATAATGGTTCTTCATTTCCAAGAGAACTGAGAGACTTCTTTCAGCCTCATCAGGCTTTTGTGAACCTCGGGCTGCAGAAAGACGAGTGGACAAGAAACACAAAGTGGCTGTAAAACCAAGACTGACATGGCTTTAGCCAGGCTTTATCCTGTTTAACTTCTGCTGCTGCCCTTCTTTCTATGAGGAATGGGTGGGGAAGGGTCAGCTTTCACAAACACAGCTCCCGTTGGCTTGTTGCCCAGGGGCTGTACAGGTCAAACATGGCCCAATTCAGCACATTTGTGCATCATGGACGGTCTTTCCTGTAATTTCCTGTAATTTCATGAGACCCTGTGCATAGGCAGGTGTAGCAGAGGCAAAGTAAGGTAAGAATGTCATGGGAAAAGGAAAAAAGGCAAGCTTTTTTTGCCAGACTTTTGGAGTTTCACATTGAATTTCGCAGGCTGCCATCACTGCAGCAGAGCTCCAGCTGCTGCACCAAGAGCCTCTCCCATGGGACCCAGGGCATGGGGCTGGCACAGGGAGGGAGAGGCACACAAGGCAAAGCAGAGACACCTTTGTTCTGAATCAGTTCCTTACATATAGGCAAGGTCTTGCTGTGGAGCCAAACAGCCTTTCCACCAAAACTCCAGGGATTTTGGGGAGCTGTTGCCTTTCCAGGTGCTCTGTGTTTCCTCTACAGGCAGTGGCTCTCACTGAGTTCTGGTGGGGCTTTGACTGAAGCTCTGCAATGCTGCTGCCAGGGCTCAATGGGAAATACAAGAACCAGCCCAACTTGCCACAAGGCCTGAAGTGCTAAACAGGAGGGCTTTGCCAGCTTTGCTATCATTTCTGCAACATCATGGCTTTGCACTCTGAACTCCTGCTGGGTCCACTTTTCAACCTCTGCTTCTTCCTCTGCTTCAAGCCCTGCTGCTGCTGAACTAACTGATGCTGCAGCCAGGATCTCCCTGTGTGATAAAGAGAAGTTTTTTGCCTCTGCAGGAAATAAAAAGAGCTCCAGATGAGGACTTCACCAGTGTTAGACTTGGTGCTACTCAACATCAGCACAGGGCCTCTGGAAGAGTCTACCCTTGACCTACCCAAGTGAGCTTCTCTCAGCAAAATCGGATTGCAAAATTCACCACAGAGTACATGAGGAAAAATTCCTGAATCTGAGGAAATACTACGGACAACATGAGCTGCACAAAAGATTTGCTCTCTCTTTCCTCTGCCCTTCCCAGCAGAATTTGATTCCTGGCTTTGGATCTTGACTTTGGTGCTTCCTGCCAAAGACAACGTCTGAATCCTCGTGTGCCCTGTGGCTCCTCTTGGCATCCTGGATCACGGGCTTGCCTGCTGGAGAGACATGAGCTCATCCTCCTCTCCTGCCTTCACAACAGGATTCTGATAGCTGCAGACCAGTTTGCATCATGTTACATCGAGATGACTCTGACAGACATCCAGGAACTGCTCTGCACTGTCAAGGGCTCCAAGTGCATTTCCCAGCTCTGCAGGATCCTGGATGTGCCTTTAACCACTACCAGTCACTTTTGCCCTGAATGTTATTTTTAACAGAGTGTTCCAGGATGTGAGATTTGATATTATCTTCTTCTACTGTCATACAAAGTGGTAGGAAAGCCAACAAATCCTTATTACTTATTGGTTTTCAGCTAAGTTCAAATCAATTTGTATTACAGAATGCTGGACATATGTTTAATTATTGCAATCTTCCTGACACCAGAGAGATGGAGGGATTTTTATTAGTACTGTGCCACTTATGCTGAAAAGTTTTGCAGTAGCTTTGCAAAGGAAGGAAGAATGATAGAGTGATATGCAGGACATCAGATGATGCAAAAGAAAGCAACAGTGCAGAATAAAATACAATTGGTTGAACTGCATAATATAAGAAGGAAAAAAGGCATAAACACTCAATATGCAAGTTATTACCACTGGGTCTCTGTGAGGATGGGCCCAAGCTGTGAAGTTATCTGCAAAACTCCAGTGAAGTTAGTAAGAATTCATAAGGCAAAAGCAGCATCTCTCCCAGGTGTAGCTCTGCTGCCTGGGCTTCTTGGGAAGCCCCTGTTTCATCCACACCTCCTATTTCCCTGGTTCCCAGTAAGTGCCTTTTCTGCATTTTAAATTGTGCACTTTGCAGTCACAGAGTTTTTCCTACACTGTTGCCACAATATGAGGCTGATGAGCACACTCTCTAAAACTACTTGTGTTAGGGGGAAAAAACTGTAAAAACATAAAAGCTTTCCTTGACCTTGCTGAATACTTGGATCGAAATCTAATTGCTAAATGTTGCATGTTTCCCTAGAGACAAAACAAACAGGAAGAAAAGCCACTGGGTTGTGAAGGCTGGCAAAGCTATCTGCCATCTGCAGAAATTCAGCTGGGCCTGCAGCAGATAACAACAGAAGACAATACCTTGATTTTCCTTGTTTTTCTCTCCTCTTACACAATGGAATATCTTCTCCACTTGAACTTGGGTCCCCATTAGTCTGACTGAGGACATATTTTCCTGGGACCCTGCTATTGTGAAATGCTGAAACTGATCTCTTCTGTGTGTTTGTGGTAAAAGTCAACACCATCTTGAAATTCCAGACCAGAATAATTGCCTCTGGTGCTAAAAATGATCCTCCTGATACTTCAACTGGAAAAAGTTTGCAAAGCTCGTGCTGCAAGCACACAGGTATAGGTTGACTGTCTATTTTTTTGTAAAATCTCTTGATTTTGGATTCTTTAAATGCATGGATCCCAGAGTGCAATGCAAGACCATCTCTCACCTGGCCCATGTGTGAGGGTTGCAAGGCACGGGATGAAGGCGATCTCCACAGCAATAACTTTGCTTTTGCATTTTAAGAACAAGCTCAGAGCACTTTCTGTGCCTCATGTTGGGATAGATTCAGGCAGTTTCACTCTGGAAATAAAGGTCCCTGGGCATGTCCACATGCCCCAGGGACCTCAGTGGGATTCAGCACTGTGTGACTCTCACAGGCTCCTTCCCCATCAGGGGGTTTAGACCACTTCAATCTTTCTGCTTTGGTACAAAGAAAACCCACTGCCAAAAGATCACCCTGGCCCTTGGGTTCCCAGGTTGCTGCCCTCTCCCTAATAAATGAATGGCCCCACTTCACCCACACACAAGAGGCTGCTGTGACATGATGCTCATTCAGCTGGTGGCAGCACCCAGCACCCCTAGGCATGGAGCAGAGCTGCCGGATGTTCACCACATGACACCATGAGTAGCCACTTTTAAAGTGACTTGCTTTTCTTTTTTAATTGATGCCTCTAATTTGCTATCTAAATTTAAGCTTATCTCCTGAGTATTTCCTGTCTACAGTCAAAGGCCAATATTTTGGGGGGGCAATTGTTTCTAACACAAGTGGCTAAAGTCAGGTTGATACTGGTATCATTACATGAGTTTGTATTTTGCAGACTCAATTCCCTTTGTGTCATCCTCTGGACTGTGGCAGATGATGGCAATGGAGAATATACTGCTGTATTATATCCTAAAATCTCAGTTTCCTGTTTTGGAATCCCACATGCCTCATGTATTCCCTTTTGGTAAATCTCTGTGCTCTGGGGAGCTGCCCCTGGCCCACGTGCTAATGAGTACTTGCTATCATCAGACCCAGCAATCATCACTGACTAATCAAAATGGGTTACAGAGCAATTAAGCGGGGAAAAAAGCTCTTAAGAAGAATGCTGGCAGTGTTCAGAAGCAGGTCCCATTTTCTAGCTGCCACCTGACATGGGGCTTATAGGGGAAAACATGCAAAGCCTGTCCTTCTGTGATGCCTGTCTCCCAGCCTGGACTCACCCCACCCCACAGACACACCATGGAGAGTGCACAGCCCAGGGCAGCCACCGACACCAGAGGCTCTCCCCCCACACCCCCTTACACCAGAGGAGCTCAGCAGTGCAGGGAGGGGATGCAATGGCACAGCTCAGCTTCCTCCAAAGCAAACCCCAGTCTGGACAGCTGTGCCCAAAAGGGAGCCTGAGGTGGGTGGCTCAGCTCTAGGTCTCTGTTGAAGTCAGCAAACATTAGTTGAGATTTTATCCTCACTTTAAAGTTTTAAAGCTGTTTGGAGGACAATGGCAGAACTGAGGATTTTATTATTTTTTTGCTTCCTTGCTTTCCTAACTGAGGCAGTGTTTTAGTGGTAAAGCTGCCACTGCACCCAGGGAAAAATATCAATAAACAAATTAGCTAAACCCTCCATCCCAGAGCTAAAAGGAACGAAACAAAATGTCTTACTGTACTATTGAGTACTTAATATCAGCTATGCATTTATTCTTGCAGAAATAGCCTCTGAGTAGGGTGTTTGTTCACAGGCATCTAATTTATAGAGCACAAAGACAACCATAATGGGTAAGATATTTGGATAAGAGTCCCAGTTCACTGCTAATCTACATCATCATCCCTGGGAGCAGGCTGTGGTTCTGTTCAGACCACAAACAGTGCTTGGGTCTTCTCTGATCAGAAATAAACATATGTGGTTTAAGTACAGCCAGGAAAACAAGATTTCAAGTGACTTGCTCTAGGCCAGAAAAAAAAAGAAATTATGAGAAAATTGGGAATGAACATCAAGTATCTCAGTTTTGCATATACACCACCACCACCACCAAGCAATTCTCTTTGCTCTCCCTCAGCCAGGGTGAATGCATAAACCAGTATTGGATTCCACTGCCCTGTGGTTCAAGCAAGTTCTGTGCCCGTGGCTGGAAACCAGCCCTGCTGGGCCCCCAGCCTGGCAGCTCTCACCAGGAACCTGCATGTGCCCCGAGACAAAGAACATGGGTTTAATATGCACGGGACACATGGCATGATTCATCCTTCCACACTGACCTACACAGTCATTTATGCCAGAGCAGGATGGAAACAAAGCTCTTTTTGGGCCTAATTTGGGAGTAAGGGCCAGCTTCTTTCTCAGCTCTAACTGCTCGTGCGTGCCATGAGGCAGGGGCAGGCTGGAGGCACATGGCACAGCATCCTTCCCCTTGTCTGCTGGTCTAAACTGCAGAGAATTCCCCTGGCTTTGAAGTGTTTTAAAGAGGAAAGCAGAGGAGCAGCTTAAAGCCACAAGAGCACAGCAGAAGGCTGAGGGGCAGAGGGCCCTGTGCTGGAAGAGCAGCAGTGCTGGAGGGCAGCACTGAGAGCCATTGGCAGAGCTTTGTGAGGACACTGCCAGAAGCTCTCACATCACACATGGCACTGACAAGGCTTTCAGCCTCCTGTTTAATGAGGGTTCCGTTTCTCCCATGGGCTACATGGACATGGAGGATTCACTCAAGTGAAGCTCCACCAGCACCAGCACTGGTGGTGCTTTGTTACTAATCCTGCTTGAGCAAAGTCATACAAAAATATGGTACAAATATGGAGAGGAACCAAAACATACTCTGTTTTATTAAACCAATGTTTTTTATTAGGTATTCCTGGTGGGAAACAGGATGTAGGGGACAAAAAGTTGTCAATGAAACCTATTAGACTAATGAATCCAAGTTTAATCTTCATATAAACAAGCTGGAGTGAAGAATGTCACTCTCAGTCTATGCTAGGCAGCCAAGTAGAAGGAAAAACCTTGGAAAGAGGTAAAAGCACATGAGGACTTTGTTGAAGAAGGCTGTCCCTATACCAACAGAGGTAGTGTGGAGAGGCATTTTGAATGGAGAAGCTGCTCCCACAAGGTGCCAAACTTCCCTCAAGTCCTGCTCTAAAGCATTAAGCCTGGTGTGTCGGAGCCACAACCTGGGAAAACAGTGGAAAGCTTCCTGATTTATTGGTGTGCTGGAAGACAGGGCAGAGAGCCAAGTGGAAGTGTAGTTGAATGAAAGATTGAATCCTCACATGTACACCAGTTATTTATTTTTCAAGGTTGGGATTGAAAGTATTTGAGATGGTATTTTTTGTTTGGACTTAGGTGATTATTTCTTTTTATTTACGTTACAATCTCACTATTGTGAGTTTGGTAGTTTTTTCATTAGTAAGGTACGAAATGGTTAATTAACTTTTGTTACAAGTTTTTTTTTTAAAACTAAACTGATTATTTTCCCTTTCAACCCAATAACTGATCCCCCAAAGTCTGCAATGCAGACTTTTCTGTCTAATCACAAAACATCACTTAAACTCATGAAATAGAAGAAGAAGGTAAAGAACAACTTGTTTCTGCTTTAAAACTTCTATCTTGCTTCATATTTATTTTTATATTTTAAAATCTTAAACTCTAAGTTTTCTACTTTGTGATATTGCAGACATCTAACTAACTACACACTTAGTGCTATTAATCCATTTTAAAAGCCTGTTCCACGACCTCAGGTCAAATGCAGTGTTCTCTTGTGGGTCTGTGCCTTTAAGCACAGAAAGTTTAACATTCTCAGCATCCAGGATTCCAACAGAAAGCAGACAGTCCTGCAGCAAGATGCTAAGTCCCAGGCAGAATCCAAATAGAGTGCACACGTGGAGAAGAGATTCATCATTGCCAGCAGCTGGCAGTATTGATTATTGATCGTGTTCTCTAAGAGTGTCTGACGCTGCCACATTGCACAGGGACAACACTGATGGAGCAACATGTCACCCCACTCTGCAGTGGGGCTGCTGTTTGAGGGGTGAGGCAGCTCTGCCCAGCACACTGTCACACCCTGCATGTGTCACAGCAGCAGGGCCACAGGAAAGCCTCACATCTGGCACGTCGCTCTCCTTGAAAGATGAAAGGGTAAAAGGCTTGATTCTATGATTAATAGCTAGGAGCTTTCTGGCCACCAGCTTGTCTGTAAGCTGATAATTTGACTCTCTGCCTGTTTAGCTGATTGCTGCTGGTGTGTTTTCAATGTGTGTGTTAAGAAAACACTCCCTGTTCAGGCTGCAGCTCTTTCCCAAACTGAAAAAGCGCTCTCTAAAATCCTCTCATGGAATCCTTGCTCTGAATATGACTCAAAATGAGCACACAGTTGTAGTTTTACCAGAGAAGAAGCAAAATTCCTGAAAGTAACAGCTTCTTGGCAGTGTTAAATGTGCTCCAGCACTGGCAGCACTGCTCTGCTAACAGCACCAGGCTCTGACTACACTGGAGTATAAGTTAGCACCACGCTGAAATGAGAATTAAATGGGGTTGCTCTAGCAAATGTCAAGTTAATGTGATGTTGGGAAATTGCTCCAACTGATATGCCAAGCCCTCCTCTCCCCATGTGAAATCCTCTTCCTAATATGTATTTCACCCAGGCTGAGCAGAGATCACACCTCCCTGTGGGTGAGCAGCAGCTGCCTCTCCCTGTGAGCCCTGTGCCACACCAGACATGGGATTGCTTTCACCCATATGTGATGCCAGGAGAAGGAGGTTTAATGGCATTTTGCTGAATATGCCATATTTTCCTCTCAAAAGATCCACTTCCTCAGTGATTTTCACTTCTCCTCAACTTTTGCATAAGTTGCTGTTTTCTAAAGTTAGCAAGGGAGCTTGGCCTGTGGCTTAACTCTTTCCAGCCCCTTTCCATCCCTCAACCAAATGAGTGAGATAAAGGTTTATGAAGCTGAAGCAGTGGATCCCTACTTCCCTGGAAGTGTTCAAGGCCAGGCTGGATGAGGCTCAGAACAACCTGGTCCAGGGGAAAGGGTCCCTGCCCATGGCAGAGGGTTGGAACTGGATGATCTTTCAGGTCCCTTCCAACCCCCAGCCATCTGTGATTCTATGTTTTAACATCAGTACAAACACGAGGGCACTCAACTTGTTTTGACAGCTGAGTTGCAATGTATTTTAACAAACAATCCAGGATACTTCTTCTAAGGGTTTTCTATATGCTTAAAAGCAGACTGCAAGAATTAAAATAATCTTGGAGCTAACACATCAATAAGAAGCAATTGAAACCACATCAGCTCTCACCCTGCATATGCAGACACCAGAAGCTTTTGCCTGCATCCATGCAACTGAAAGATGCTGCACCACTTATTTCAGGGTTTTCACTTTTAAATGCCCATGAAAAATGGTGCCAGTGAAAAACAGGACAAAGAACTGTGGTGAACTTTGGGATGTATCAGGAATACAGCTTGAGTCTTCTGACTGATTTAAAAAATCTTAAGCAACAGAGACAGCAATTACAGCTGTGCTAGAAACTTCATTCCGATACCAGCAGAAATTTGCAGTACCAATAACATTTTTGAAAGCTTGTCAAGTCATTTTCTTAGTTTTTAATTAGCTTCTGCAAGAGGTTGTGGCTTAGAGCTTGGAACAGAGAGCTGGGAGTAACAACATCCAAAGTCTATTCCCTGCTGTGGAAGTGACAGGAGAGGTGGCTCTGGGCCACTGGCTGCAGCCCCCTGTCCAACATCCACAACTGTAAAATGGGTAAAATCACACTTACTGCTCAGGGGGAGTGTGAGACCTAATTAGAAGATTGCAAGGAGCCCACTGGTCCTCCAATGAATTGTGTGGGGGAAATGAACAGTATTATCATATGGGTAATGAGCTCTCACAAGACAGGGACTCCTTTGTTCAAAGAAACCAGCTTTTGCAGCAGCAGCCAGGATCCAGCAGAAGTTTATTAGAGAAGTGTTGCTCATCTCTGTATAACTGAGAATTTATTGCTTTATATTAGGAGGATTTATCTGCAACATATTGCATTCCTTGGAGTTTTTACCTTTAGGGAATGACTTAGGAATAACTCCTTAATGCCTAGTTTTGTAATGAAAATTAACTTTAGCTATCTTATGAATTGTTTATCTTAAGGCTGCACAATCAGTCTGATTATAAAAGTCTAGTGTTATTCAAAAGACTGCAGAATCTCAGGTGAGTAGATGAATATTGAAAAGATACCAGGGACATTCTGCTTTTCTGATTCTGTTCCACTCATGTGCCCATTTCTCATATGAAGAAGAACAAGAGTGTAATTGTATTGCAACTTATTATTGTCTCACAGAAGAAGCAATTACTATATGTATATGAAAAGATCATTAAATATTTCCACTGGTAACCATGAATCATGCCAGAAATATATTACTGTCATACTGTATTTTCATTACATTCCCCACAAGAAACCTGGTCAACAATTAATTCTAGCAACAGCATAAGAATAGCAAATAGCAAATTATATAGTAAATAGCAAATAGAATACAATTTTTTCAGTCATCCTTGCAGACTGAAATGGAAAAATGATGTGACAAGAAGCAGCTGAAAGATTGGAATTTGTTAGTTAGCAGAATAATCTATGCAGAGCTGAGTGACTATAGGGGTGCAGCCACCTGAGTGAAACGTGGGGCTGTGTTGGTGCAGCAATGAGTCCCTGCAGGCTGAAAAGGTGAAGCAATCAGTCCAACCCTCTGGTTTTCACTGCTGGGAAAAAAATAAACACAGACATCCCTCCTCCCACCCACACAATGCCACCTGTACCAGCTGTTCAAGGCAAAAGCCCCAACAGCTCCAGCACCTTGTGGTAGAGCCTTGTGTGCTCACAGTCCTGGCCAGGACACAGAGGCCCCTGAAATATTTGGGGGTGGTGGTAAATGGTTCAGTCACTCTGTTTCTTTCTATTTAAACTGTATTTTCCCTATTTTTTATGCCTTCACCAGTGATGACAGGAAATACCAACAGGTTTTCTGTGTAACAAGAGGCTACACGCAGCATTCCTACACCATCCCAGCCACAAGAGCAAATTGCACAAGCAGTGCCAATGCATGACATTTATGAATTATGTATGAACTTTATATTGCCACAGGGCCAGGGCAGCCACCAGCCCAACAACATCAGCCTTGTGCCTGTCCTGCAGCACCTTGCATCACCTCGCTGGACTGGACTGCCCAGTCTGCCCACTCCTGCTGGCCTCTGCCCACACAGCTCCATCACTGTGACCACGGAGAGGAGGGAGCCTGGAAAGAAACCACTGTGGCCATGGAGAGGTTGGAAAGCAGCCACACTCTGCCTCAATTCCTTTCCCAGGCAGGCAGAGCATCTTGCCTTCCCAGAAAAGTTGCTAGTTCAGAACAAAACGTTTGTGGGGTCAGTGGCTGCGCCAGATGAGTGGGGGTGGGGATGGGAGGCAAAGGGAGTCCCTAATTCCAAGGTGGGTGATAGAGTAAAAGAGGAGAGAATGGCACCAGAGAAGAAACCCCTGAGCCTCAGAAGGAGAGGAGGATCATGAACAGACCCATAACAATGTCTTGTGCCCCAGCATCCAAGAGGCAGCAAAGTCTCCAAGGCTCCAACCTGCCAGAGAGGGCTGCTGTGGCTCAGGGGAGAGGCAAAGAGCAGGAGAGGCACTCAGGACATTTAGGAGAGAAGCTGTTGTAGTTAATCAGTGGAGACTTCTAATTATCACACCCAGTGACAATGCCCACTTGGTTGCAAGATGTAAATCTCTACTGCTTTTGTAGTAGAGAATGAGAAAACACTACATTTTTTCCTCCTCTGAAATGTTAAGAGAAGCAGGACAGCTTTGTAACTCTCATAGCCAGATTACTTAAGAAGAAACTCCAGGCAGTTATGAAACAGGTACAACACAGTGTGCCAGGGCTCCCAAGGTTCCACATGCATTAATCAAAGACAAGTCACAACGACGACAGCACCAGAGCCACCGAGGGAGCTTTGCCTGCTGTTGAAGACACACGTGGCAGCAAAATCTTCCCTTCCCACTGTTGATTTCCAGCTGTTTTGCAGTTTGCAAAGTAAAGCTTTTCTCTGCTCTTCCAGGCTATGTAGCCACTCCAACAAAACAATTAACATGAGGACAGTTCTGCATTAGCATTTCAGCAGAGTTCAGCTGTGATCTGCCTTATTTTTGTGTGTATGTGTTTACAGCTGAATTCAGCACCTGCAGTGCCTGCAGCCCTCTAGCAGTGTGTTTACCTTGTGTATGTCCATCTGGTGTACATAACATGCACACCTGATAGAGGGAAAGCTTGCCTAGATTGCTCCTTTGGTTTTCTTTTGGAAGGAATCACAAGACAATCAGAGGGAAGTCAGCTTGTTGCCACCGTGATGGCAAAATCTGCCACTTCAATGTGGATAACAAATGGAATACCTTTCTAAGTGAGTTGTAGGAAATTGGAGGCAAAAAGTTCTGGATGTACCTCCTATTTTTATCACTCAGTCATGGAAAGTGTCCTGTTTGTCCCAAAATTAAGACAATAATATCCACTTAGTGTAGCAGAGAATGCAGCACAACTCTCCTGTATGACCAATACTTAAATTTCATGTAATCTTGTAAAGATTCAGGTCAATGTAATGGGATCTATTCCAGATTAACACAGGCATAAGCACAGAACTGGAGCTTAAGCTGAAGGCCTCAGGGTCCTTCTTTCTGGATCGCTACAGCTATTCTACACCTCAGTCTGGCAGATGTGATGAAAGTCACCTACGCAGCCAAAAAAATGTTTCCTCTTCGCAAGCAGTTACTGCAAACACTTCAGCAGGCAAGTATTGGGTAATCCCTATGATTCTGCTGATGTTCTGGCACATCTCTGCTTGGAAACAGACAAGTCAGCATCAGAATGATTTCTGCTGTAACAAAAAAAAAAAAAAAAATTAAAAAAGCACCAAAACCAAACAAAACAAAACCCCACCAGATTATTTTCAGAACACTTTTGAAACAAATGCTTTAAAGGAAAAATAAAAAATTAGCAGGTCAAGAGATGAAAATGTGAGAACATTTCTTTTACAGCATTTGCTAGCCTTCCAGTTAGTCTGCTTTTGAAACTAAATTATATTCATCCCTGGAGATCTTTCTTACTACATTCTAGAGCTTGAGAAAGACATATTTTCTGTTACTAATAATTCTTGCCTTTCCTTGAACTTCCACCCTCTGTTCTTCTGGCATTAATAATAATCATGTCCTCATGCAATGTTTACCTGGTGCTTTTTTTTATTACCTATTTTTGGGACAGTCTGGGACACCCACTGTCTGTTCTTCTAATCTGATGCAACTACTTGTGTTCAAAGAACATGGAGAGTGCTGACAACAGCCACCCTAGATCAAATCAAAGCTCCTGCTACTCCAGGATCTGACAACAGCCAATGGGTTAAGAACAGCACAAGCCTGCATGGTTTTCCCTCTAGAATATTTTTCCAGCTTCTAACAACATCTGGTTTAGGAATTTCATGAGCAGAAATGTTGTTTGCATATTTAGGGTGTACGTTTCTTCTAGATATTTGTTTTATCCTCTTCTCAGTCCTTATAAACAACACACTGCAATAGATTGTAGGTTCCAGATTGTAGGGGTAGAAAACTAAAACAAGTAATATTTTTACTGTTATGTAAGTGGTGTCTCATCATCTATGGTTATTTCATGCCTAATGAAAAGAACAAGACTATGCTTAATTATATTCAGATTTACAGAAAGCAGTTGGGTTCTTCAGGTTTGGATACTGGTGATTCAATGGACAGCTTCTTCCCCTGAGTCATTAAAAACTTTGCCTCAGCATGTGAATATTGCTGGAGGTATCAGCCTTAACACTGAATAAAAACACAAAGGTATCAGCACTCTGATACTTTGAAAAACAACTAATCCAGCTGGAGAGTTGCTAGCTTTAATTTCCTTGGCCTGCACTGCTGAACTGATCTTATTGATGGTCACTTAAATGCTTGGGTTTTGTCCTCAGCTGCCACATGGACTTGCCCTGTTGGGTGACTGCACTGTTCCATCCAAGGGGAGGCCATTTATGAGGAAGCTCTGCAGAGCTGTACTTGCAGACAATTTAATGTGTTCATTAAAGCCTCACTCCGTTCTTTATGACTTCAGCACCAGCTCTAATTACTGAATGGATTGAACAAGCTAAGCATTCTAGCAACCTGTTATTAAGATTACCTGAAAACACAGGTGAGTCTGGCTATTAGAGGTGTGACCAACTTTGTTACGGAAAAAAAAAAATCTAAATGAGAGCAACTCCTCCCCTTCCATCCAGTCTCACCTGACCTCTGCTGATCTGTCACACCCTTACCATTTTAGCTGAGGAAGATGAAACTACAGAAGAAAGCATGAGTTATGCATGATTCAGTACCCTGTCAGTAGGACAAGAGGAGGGTGTCCAGGTTCCTTTATGAGTGTGTTCTGCACAGAAACTCCTCATTTCTGTCACCACACTGGCCACACTCACTAGTTAGCCTTGGAGCTGGTTCTGTCAAAGGAAAACACGTCTTTATGAGCCCATCCTCTCCTGCTAGAAAGTGACTGACATAAAAGCTGCTGCAAAGCTGGCAGGACATCAGTTTGCTCAGCCAGGACTTGCAGTGTCACTGACCATGAGCAATCTCACTGCAGTGGTGTCAGCCCAGCAAGGGCCAATAAAATGCTGCTGCCACGGGCATTTGATTCTTGCAAAAATAGGTCATCCAGGAATACAGGCTGCCAGAAGCACACACAGGCAAATAAACAACTTGTGGATGTGCGTAGCAAAGTGAGGAGATATCCTGAGAACCAGGGCCAGTAATTCAGTGGGACAAAAACCCTGCTACCCCAGGATTGCAATTGCTGGGGCGAAGTCAATGTGAACACGACCAATGACGTCAGTACAGGACTGGACTCCTGGGACTTAATTCTGCAAGGCATCAAGCACTCACGTACCCCACTGAGAGTGCTGGCCTTCCTGAGGAAGCCCAGGAGTTTTGAAGAGTCTGAATTTAAAAAAAAACACCTGCTAGTGCAGGTACTTACTGAAAATGAAAGGCCTGCAAAGACAAGGATGCAATACACGAGTTAATTACGTCTCATCTCCTTTCAACAGAAACATAAATTACTGGTTTGACGAATTGCAAGATTGCAAGAGCACAGCTAAAGATGAGATAACATCTCTATTCAGAATCTCTTTGGAATAATAAAAGATAGCGATAACAAGGCAAATATAAATCTGCAAATTTTTTTTCCAATTAAACAAAACAAATTAGATATCACTTTTTGTTGATATGACTTTAATGAGGAATCTATTGTTTAAGCACATAAACATTTAACATTTAACTGATGACCTGCATTAAGACCTAAACTCACCACATTCTAATTATTTAAAGTAAATACACATTCAAGCAGTCTGTGTTTGCTGCTGAAGGTGAAAAGGAAAACCATTTTGCTGGGAAACACATGGAACAGGATCTTGCTGTAGCCATGACCAGGTTTCAGAAAAGCAGCCTTGCCTACAAACACAGTGTATCAATCTCCCCCAGTTCTGAACAAACTAAATTAAACCAACTACTAACTAGTTTATTTAAAGTTGGAAATCTCTCCTCTGCTGATAGTCTAAGGAGCAAAGATTGTTTCCTCAGCTTCTGACAGCTGAGGGGCTGCCACCATCCGTCCTGGAGCATAAATAAACTCAGTTTATGCCAAGTCAAGGCAGAAAGAAGCGCTGTATCTCCCTGCTGCTGCAGGACTGGCCATGGCAGCAGCCTGCAGAGGCTGTGGAGGGGCCTCCACACAGCTGTGAGTGACACAGATGATGTACTGATGAGCTGGAGGGAGCCCTGGACCTGACAGATGCAGCACTGCTGGGATCAATACAGTCTCCTGCTCCAAAGTCAACTTTGCACGTGGTGAATGAACTGAGGTCAGTGCATCCCCAGCCTGGTTAATCCTCAAGCCAGACAAGCCAAGTGTAGATAACTGAGAATTGATTTCCCCATTGAAGGCACAGACAAATGACTACAGGCTCTCCATTCAGTTTATGATCTACAAGGAAAAGTACAGCTTTTAATTATTATCAGCAATAAAGAATTATTTATATTTTTGTTAGGAAAAAACAACACCCCACAAAAATAACCAACACAGAAGATAATGAAGTGGCCTGTTTAGGACATGGCTTCTTTTTTGCTGATTTGAAAAGCAAAGCAGTGCTACTGTGACAGATAAAGAAGCCTGAGCTGTCTCTCAGAATAGCATATCCAGCATAACGTGACACAGATTAATGGGTAAGCAGAGAAAAGTGAATTTGCACTAGCTCTGAATCCTCCCCCTTTCAGTCTTCTCAGGAGATGAAATAATGTCTGGTGGCATTATCAGATGGACTAAATGAGGACAGGAAGTAGGAAATAAGTTTGGAAAAACTATGGCTCAGGCAGTTTGAGGGAAAAAAAAATTGTGCTTACCAGCAGACTAGGTCACTAGTGACACTGATACTGATATTAGGGTTTCTTGTATTTGCTCTTGGTCTTTAGCTATATGTTGAAAACCTACTCCATGGAACTGTGGACGTAGGAAGAAGTTTTATGTGTGCTAGTTTGGAATAAAATACCCAAGTTTGGGGGTTGTTCTCTTGAGCAGTTGAGTCAGTGGATCTGTCCCTAACAGCTGTCCAGAGGAGGATAAAGCTTTATTTGCCTTTCTTGAGGAGCTACACAACAAACTGTAAAGCAACTGCAGGAGACAAATCAAACAGGATTTTGGCTATTGAGACCAAATCTTTGTAAAAGACCTAATCTACAAATTTTATACCTTTGTAAAAATTCAGGTTTTCCCAAAAGAGAGGACTGATCAAATCTACAGCTGTGGGTTTGCACACAACAGAACCTAGGCACATCCATGCAGGTCTAGGCAGTAAAAAAAGCCTTTGCAGCTGCTTTGCCAAACATCATCACCTGGAGCCTGGGTCCAAATTATTTTATTACTGCTTGGTTTAAGCAGAAGATCTCATCCAGCCATTTCTCTAGGGCAAAAGGCCAACCATGCTTCCACTGGTCATAAATACTCCCTGTTCTTGCACTACTGCCAGTCTTTTTTCCATGCTGCAGAGCAGCCTTTCAAAAAGATTAAGTAAAGTTGTTTGATGGACAGTATTACAGAAAATTAAGTTTTTAATTATTTTTCAGCCAGTCTGTATCTGTTCCTGAGGAATGGTTTATTGCAAAAGCAATGACACGCTCCACTGCTTGGGAAGAGTTAAAGACAAGCTGCTGTGCAAGTTTGCTCCTCACAAGGAGTGTGTGTGCCAAACCACCTTCTCCCAAGCCTTGTTCTCTCTATTCCCCTGGGAAAGACATTGATGGACATACTTCACCTTCAACATGAAATAACAGCAGGCTTTATTTCTGCAGAGAATCCAGACATGTTATGCAGGCACGAACATTAAAGACATGCCACTAATTCTTACATTATTTATTATAGTGTTATATAGTGTTACATCAGTTGAATTAAAATTGAGTTGAATTATCTGTAAAATGTAGACTTAACCTAGACCAAAACATTAATTCCAGATGGAGGAATTCTTAAAAAAAAATGTAGATTTCCTTTTTCAGTCAGCAGAATTTTTCATGAATGAATCTTTTGGAACAAACCCAAGTCTTTGCTTTTCCCATTGAAATCTATTGGTAAAGGGTATTTCCTAATACAAAGCTAAACATTAATGACCTCTCTGAGCAAATCAAGTTTCGGACTTTACATGTGATTGAAAATTTCAAGTGCAAATTTACCTTTTTCTTGTGGGGAAAGTCATTGGGCAGTTAGACATTTCTGACTGGCTGCCAGTCCTAACACCAGACATTCATGACAGAATTTCTCTTGTGAATGGACAACAGTTTGCTTTAGCAGATCCAGGCAGGTGAGCAGAAGCACAAAATGACACATTCCTTCCCCAGCCTCATGAAAGCTTCTCTGCTACTTTAATGAATCTTCAGTAACATCCCAAGACCAAACAACAAGTTCAAGACCAAGAACAAGTTTTTCCTGTCCAGCTCAGATAAGCATTTACAGGACAGTCAAGGAAATACATATATAATCCAGGTTAGAAAGCTTTGTCCAAACTCCAAGCAAAACCAGATGGAAGTATTCAGAAAACACGGGGTTGGTGTGATAAAGGTCTGACAGGGAGTCAGAAATGTCCTGGGATAGTCACACAGAGATCACCAGTTCCACTAAATGAAGGACCAGAGAAAAGGCAAGACTTGAAGGAGGAAGTAATTTCCACAGGCGGCTGCCAGGAGATGAGGACTGGGTGTCATGGTATTATGATTGCAGTTTGTTTACACACAAGGAACAGGAAAAACACTGTAGAGAAATAGGACTGCTAATCACAACATCACAAGGAAGACTGTCTGTATGTATTTAGTTTGCTCACCAGTATCAAACTGGGGAAAGGAAGTGGTACTGTTTTTAGCCTGTTTTCTTAATGAAAGGAGATTTATTCAGCCTTGCTATCTTGACTGGTATTCGCTTTCCTACTTGTCCCATACATTTCAAACCACTGGACAATTTTAAATTTTTTTACAGCTGGATAAAGGTCACCATGAAATAAAGTTCAAGATGTTTTCAGAATGAAGACGGAAAGGAAAAACACAGAATCATTTGTACTATTTTTATGAATTCCAGTTATGCGTGACTGAGGGAAATACTCAACATGAGCTTACAAGAATCCACAACAGCACGTGAAAAGATGCCAACAACATGAAAATTTATACTCAGTTTGCCATCAGTTGACAAAAAACCAGGGTGAGTGAGCTCATAGGAAACTACAGAGCACATCCCTGGTGGAAGGGCTGGGTGGTGAGCTGCAGTGGGACACGCTTTCCACACAGGGAGGGCAAAACAAGCAGTGGCACCACTAACCTCAGCAGGCTCCACGCCTCTACAGCTTCTCTTCCTCACTCACCACACTGTTCACAGGGATGGATGAGAAGTGGATTAGACAAGGGAATGGCTACAGCCGAAATCTGCAATGCAACCTGTGCTGCCTGGGTCACGGCCTCCTGCTTCCCAGAATGATGACATGGGGAGATCCACGAGCACGCTGCAGGGACTGGCAATGGGATTAACTCTGCAGGAGCAGAGATGTACCTGACTAGCTGGTCAATGAATGCTAGCTCTGAGGCAACCTGAGCTTCAATACTCACGTCATAAAGGCAACAAAAAGCTGTGACTTGCAGCAAGGGACGGGGAGGAGTGGAGGAAGGGATGGCTGCACTGTGGTCATCAAAGGCTTTTGCACCACAGCTGGTATCAGTGAACCCAGTGGAACTGATGACTAAGCAAGATACCAGGTGGTGTAAGAGCATCAGAGCTGGGCATTAAGGCGGTGAAACTCTAAATTATCCTTATTTGTTTTATGAAGACAAGAGTAGATAGTTGAAGCTTGAAGAAATATAGAGGGAATTTCAAACAAGACAAATAATTGTTAATAAAATAAAACCCTCAAATACTAAAGTTTTTTTCTTAGTCCTACAGACAGACTCTTGTTCTGTTCAGGTGTGTGTGAAGCAATGGCTCTATGAGACTCTGCAAGTCTTTCAAGACTAGCCAGAGTAAATCCATTCCCAATAAGGACCAATAAGGTCCAGGCTGTGACAGCTACAGATAAAAAGAAGCTGGACTTGGTCTACACAACACCTCAACTGTGGAGTTCAAGGTCCCTTCTCCTCATTCCACAACCATTTTTAGTCATCTTTGTTCAAAGAAAGGCTCAATTACCTATTAACAGCCTCTTCAATGATAAATCTTTAGAATCTGTTTATACGTGTGTGGATATTTATAGTGTACTTTGGAGTTAATGATAACATATGCAATAGTCACCCCATAAGGTTTCTGCAAGGTATTTATTTTATTTATACAAACACGCCTTCCATGAGCACCACAAGCTTGCAATTTTCAAAACACCTTTAGGTATTTGGACTTATTAATGTTCACTTAGGCAGTTTCTACATCTGTGGAAAACTCACCCTTGATATCCAAAGGCACTCTGGTAAAAAAACACCATTTTATTAACAGGGCTAAGACCCAGTGGAAGTCCAACAGTTTTGAACTTGCAATCAGTGAATAAGGCAGAGTGAATAACCCCTTCATGGCTGTAATCACATTGGAAAATATAGTCCATCTGTAATTAGAAGTAAATATGGCCATGACAGTTAAATTAAATCCACTTTATACGGTCTGACCATAAGAAGTGGCCTCATAGTTATCAATTTTATTTAAGCCTTTACATTGCTGGGCTGGTGTAAAAGGCCCTTTATGTCAACAGGAGTCCAGCCCTCTTTGTCTTCTGTGCATGCAAGTACAGCATTGCAAATATTTACCCAATTAGACAGTTAGCTCCACCCAAGTAGGAACAAACAAAAACAACTGCTCACAGCATTCCAGAGAAACAGCACAGCACAAGAACAGATTTCTGTATGCAAACACAGGCAACCAGCTAACCATGGAACAGCAAAAACAGCAGATTCTTAAATGTTAAAAGTTAGGGACAAGTTCTCTTTGATAACCACAAATCTTCGTGCTGCTGATTCAGACAGAGGGGGAGTTGTCTGGCTGATTTTTCCAGCTGAGATTCCTCCAGTGCCATGTGAGAAAATTAAATACATATTCAGTTGAATAGATGCCCAGGCTGGCTGATGAGAATACCAACAGCTTCTCAGATGGGATGCACAGACTTTCTGGCTTCTCAGACAGGACACAAAGCCATTCATCTTGAGATGTTTTGTATTGGTTTCTTCTGTTTTCCCTCAGACAGGGTTACTGGATTTTATTGCTGGTGTTTTTTCTCTCTTGCTGGATGTGGGACATTATTAACCAGTAACACCCAAGAGGTTAATGCCTGTCTGCCCTGGGATCTTTCTGCAATCACTGTCTGCAGCCTCCGCAACAGATGTGAAGGCACCAACCTCATCTTTACAAATGTCACGAGCACCTGACTTTGTGAGGCAATTCCCAAACAAACCTGGACAAACAGTGAAACCTGGGTTGTGCTACACCCACAAACCATTCTGTATGATAACAGGGTAGAAACATACAGCTGCCCTCTGACCTCACAGCTTGAATCTATCCTTCCTTCCCTCTAAATAAAGAAAGCAGAAGCTTTTGCTATAGTCAGAGGACAGAAATGGGCACTCCCAAGGCCAGCCCAAACAAACTGGAATCTCAGCAGCCTCTGGAGATACTATTTCCCCCTGCTCTGTCCAAGGGCAACAGCTAAAAGCAACAGCTACTAACTTCAGCACCATTACAGGCATTAATCTGAGCAGAGTGGGCACAGTGCATGATCCTGAACCAAGGATATTGTGACCTGATGTGTTCTGAACTTCTTCAGCACTCTGCATAAGCAACATCCAAAACTATGCCTGAATAAGCAAGTGAAGCTGGCAGCACCCAGCTCAGATCATTAAAGAGGTTAACTGTGCCTAAGTTAAGCATTTGATTTGATCTGTTAGTAGTACCTGTAAAAACAGTAACATTTACAGTGGCATATTTGAAGCTGCTGTATAAGGTCCAATCCTGCAGTGCAATGATAGCAAGAGTTACATTAGTGTATAGCTAGAACAATTTAGCAGTTAATTACTCCTTGGAGTTTGCATGCAAGTGGCCTGACCTCATTATTACAAGTGTGTCCTTTTATGAGTAAAAGCTGAAGGGTTTGGCTTTACATAAATACATTTTTCAGCATAACCTAGCTTCAGCAGTTTCTAAAGTATCACTCCAGGCAAAGTTGTAGTCTTCCCATATGCTGCACATTTTTAACTTAAAGTTCAGCTTGGCAATCTGAAACCACATCTGACAGAATTTTTCCCACCAAGGTACAGGGAGCTGCATTTAAGAGCACTGATGTAATCACTGACATGGGAATCAAGATTTTGCCTGAAAAGCTGCAATATTTACAGTACTAATCATGAAGCAACATGCAAGCCACAGTTCCACACCACACTGTGCACTAGCACATGTGCACGTTCTCTCTCTCTGATGCTTCTCCTCTGCACTTTTCCCATTATCCTGCTCAAACCCAAGCCAGCTCCCTGAATATATATCTCAACAGAATGATGGGGGGGAAAAAATCATGGGTAGGTTAACTCTACATTTTCACATTTTCAGGATGGTAGCCTGGAAGAGGCACTGGCAGTACTTCCACCAACCTCTTTCATATAGTCATAATGTTGTCCTTTAAGATAAACTACAGATGTCTTAAAGGCCTTTTTTTTTTTTTTTTTTTTTTTTTTTTTTTTTTTTTTTTTTAAGCAGTGTGAATTGAGCAGAATCATCCTATGTGAAAAGCTCTGGAAGAAAGTGTTTTCCATATGAGAGGAGCAGCTCTAAAGCTCTTGGCCCTTGTGCTCCTGAGCTGAAGGGACATGAGGATGTGCAGACATAACCAGAGTGTGTGACACTGAGTCTATTCCTGGTAGCCACAGCTCTGCTATTTATAGTTATTGCCATGGGAAGGATGGGAAAGCAAGGGGCAGAGCCAAGGAGTTCTGATCTGATTTAGACCCTGACCACCTCATCAGACATCGAGGCTGCAGCCAGCTCTCCAAGGTGGGAACAGTCCTTCTGCTCAACAAAGTGAGGGGAGTTTGGAAAATGAGGATGCTGCAGAACTCCTTCCTGTCCTTTGTAACTCCTTGTTCCAAGCTGAGTACCTACACTGTCACTGCATGTCTCCCCCACTGCAGCACCGTGAAATCTAAAACCTGAAGTAAGCTGGAGTACCACTTTTGGGGGGGTTTCATGTTTAACCCTACAAACCAGCATATGAATTCCAGAAGGATCTTCCTCAGGCACATATGACAAGTAACTGGGAGTGTTGCCTACCTTAGAGGAAAAGCGCTGGAATTAACTGTCATAAGAAGAGGGATGTAAGAGGAAGGCAGTTCACAATGAAAACCTGAGGGAAGTTCCTTTTTATCCTATGTGGGAATGACTGAGTCCAAAGTTACCAAACAAGTGAAAATCATTTAATCTTAAATCAACCATGGACATGCTTACCTGAACACACACCTTAGAGGTGCCTTTTTGCAAAGGACTGATGTTATGTAAGGATTGGTGATAGAAATGTACCTAGTTGTCTTCTTTATGCAAGCAATATTTCCATCAAGAAATAAATGCATTTAAAAGATAATGCTCCTATTGTTTGGTGATTTATCATGATATTTCTGTTTATTTCACCCATTTAGTCTCTAGTCTTTAGTCTATCATGACTTGGACTAGTATTATGAGACACAGGCCACCACCTCAGATGACACTGGACTAGCTATTCCTTTAAAAAGTCATTACAGTCAATAATTTTACCCTCAAGCAAACCTGGTCCATAGTGCCCTGCTTTTTATGTCACAGCTAAAGTTAAAAAAAAAAAAAGATGGAAGCATCACTTCTAATCAGTATCTTTAAAGGTCTGTACATAGCATAAATACATGTATAAATGGAAATATCGAAAGATTAGAATATCAACAATTTTAACCATGCTTGGATAGAACAGCTTGCCTCAGTAATGATGCTCATGCCAGCCTCACAAACCTACTGTCATCACCAAAGAAGTAACTTTTTCAGCAATATAACCAACAAACAGTATTTTTTCTTAATGAAGTTTAGATTAAATCACCACTTTGAATACCAAGTATGAACTCACTGAACTCTCTGCTACATAAATATGCAGAACTGTGATGATGAATGAAGTCAAAAGCAAGGCAAAGGCATTGCCTTTGTGTCAGGACAGAGGTTCATTGACAGGGAGTCAGTGCCCACAGCTGCATGTGGGATGTTGGTTGGCTAATTATATGATAGCTGTTACATGGATTTATAGACATTTGAAGACTGCAGCCTGCATAGAATTGTTCTTTCTGTTTGGTTCTGGTAAAAAAAAAAAAAAAGCAGCTAGAGAAACATCAGCAACTAAACAAAAAATATTCAATTAACATTTGTCATATGCCCACTACAATATTATTAACTACACAATGACAAGGCTTTGTTCAGATACCTTAAGGTTTAATTTCCATGTTCAAACTCCAACTATTGTTCTTCACCCTCAGATTATATAAAAGCAGCCAAGTTTTTAAGCTCTGCTCACTGTGGATGACTCACGTTATTATACACTAACCACCAACACACTTTGTTTTTCCCCTTTGTTTTACATGCCTGAAGTGCTCTGGCTGGAGTTTGCCTTGTTCAGAGCTTGTATGTTCTGCATCCTGCTTCTTGTGCCCTGTAATCACTCCCTGTCCTTCTCCTTTCAGCTTTGAACAAGCTCCTGCACTGGGGCTTGGGCAATCTCACAGAACCACCCTACAGAACTCAGCATACAGCATTTACCTCTCAGGTGTTCTGACCTCTGAGAAGGAACCAGGACATCAGTGACAAGTGCTGTCCTCCAGGGTCCTCACTGGGACCACTGTTATTTAATGTCTTCATTAATGGCACAAAGGGATTGGAGGCAGCCTCAGCAGGTTTACAGATGACACCAAGCTGAGTGGTGCAGTGGCCACACCTGAAGGACCTGGATGAACTTGAGAAGTGGCCCACAGGAATCTCCTGTGGTCTAACAAAGCCAAGTGCACGGTGCTGCATCTGGGTTGGGACCACGGAGGTGACAATCCAGGCCGGAGGATGAACAGATCAGGAGGGATTTGGGGGTGCTGGTGGATGGGAAGCTGAACATGACCTGGCCATGTGCACTCACACCCATGTCCTGGGCTGCATCCAAAGCACTGAGGGCAGCAGGGAGAGGGAGGGGATTCTGTCTCTCTGTTCTGCTGAGACCCCACCTGGAGTGCTGCATCCAGATCTGGGGTCTCCCACACAGGAAGGACATGGATCTGTTGGAGCAACTCTGGTGGAGGCCACCAAGATGATCAGAGGGATGGAGCACCTCTCTTACAAGGAAAGGCTCAGAGAATTGGGATTGCTCAGCCTGCGAAAGACAAGCCTTCAAGGTGATCTAATTGTGACCTTCCAGTACCTGAAGAGAGCCCACGAGAAAAATTGAGAGGGACTTTTTACAAAAGCCTGTAGTGACAGGACAAGGGGGAATGGCTTCACCTTGAGAGTAGGTTTAGATTAGGTAGCAGGAAGAAATTCTTTGTTGTGAGTGTGGTGAGACCCTGGCACAGGCTGTCAAGGGAATTTGTGCCTGGAAGTGTTCAAGGACAGGTTGGATGGAGCTCTGAACAACATGGTCTAGTGGAAGGTGGCCCTGCCCATGGCAGGGGCTTGGAGCAAGATGATCTTTAAGGTCCTTTCCAACCCACGCCATTCTGTGATTCTGTGATCTGCAGGCTCCTGAGAATTCACACAACTACACTGGAGACCACTGATAAAGCAAAGAACTCAGTTTGACAGATTGCTGCTGAAGTCAAAAGATTTTTTGAACTCTTGTACATAGGCTTGGCATGGGGAATCAGACAATGAATGTCACTAAATCCTTTTATAGAGACACAGGAGATTAAGGCTGAGCATATGACTGGGAAGGTTTCTATTCTCTGTATCAATAGGAGAAAGTCTTGAAGGTGAATAAAGTCAAAAAAAATCTCCAGTGAAGCAGAGGGAGAGTAGTTTTACACATAAATCAGGCCTTGCTCTGTGATTCTCCACCACTGCCTTTTGAGCTTTTATCAGCAGACAGCTCATGTTTTGATCTTGTTTCAGTAGGGAGAAAAATAAATTGTCCAAGTATCCTAAACTTCCCACATAAGAGGCCCATGAGACAGTCCTCGTGAGGCAAGCAAATTGTCAGATTCCAGAACATCACAGAGTTTAAACAGAAAGTGTGAAAGAACAGGTGAAATTATTTATTTATGTAATGAGTAGCAAGGCTGAGTACTTAGAGATTCTGCTGCCTTTGCTAAGGGATGAGATAAAAATAACGATGTCATTAATCTTACAAAGACATGTGAGCGCTTCTTTCCAGAAATAACTGTTAAGCATAAAATTTCAGGCATTAATCAAAGCATGCTGAGGCCTAACCTTTCTTAGGATTCCAAAAAGAAATGTAAAGCAACAGGACTGTAAAGCAACACGAACAAAAGGGGCATTTAACCTTTATTCTAAGTTGGTAACTTTGGGGAAAATATGCTCAGGGACAAGTTATTGACTAGTTTAGATTTGCACTGATTCAGCTGGTTTTAGCAAAGCTGCAGCAAGTTTTACCCTCTCAGAAGTTGGTCTCTGTTGTCTGAAAAGAAACCAGGAAGAAAGGAGGGCACCACCACACGATATCATGAATATGAAAAAAAATACATATAAAATATTAACATAAAATATTCTGCAGGAAATAGCAAAAGAGGCATACTCACGAGGAAAGGAAAAACACAGGATTAAAAAAAATTGCTTAAGAGGTTCTTTCAGGAAGGAAGACTAGCAGATGCAGCACAAGGGAATGTAAACTCTGCCCAAACACTGATCATATGGGCAAGATTCAGGGGGAGAATTTAAATACAGAAAGATATTTTTTCAAATAAAGTAGAGATGCAGCACAAGCAAGGATGAATTATATTTGTTTCCCATAAGCCAAGTCTAGGAAGAGATTTCCTACAAAGATGAATCATTTTATCTCAGATCCACAGTCCTGTTGATAAATCTCAAAGTGAGTGATTCACCAAAAAAGAATATTTCCCAGGGAATGAGTTCTAGCCCTTATTTAGAGCTGCTGAAGGTGTTTCTTAGTGGTCTGGGGATGCAGATAAATTGTCTGTGTCAATTCAAAGCTTGTACACAGTTGCCATGAAGGGAAGTGTTAGGTCTGCATGTGATTTCCTGAAACAAATAAAATGTTCTGCAGAGGAACCCATAAAAAGCTGACAATATATCAAGGCCGTTTTCTCTCAAAATGGTTGACTGAAACTTTTTGTGCAGATCCAACTGGGTCAGAAAAAAATCCAAAAACAAATGAAGAGAAATATATTGTGACTTTAAAAAATCTGACAGAAGAATCTAAACAATTTTAGCATATTAAATGAAAACCAAAAGCTCTTTCAGTACAGTAAATAGCAACGGAAACTGAGTATTTACAATTCCATGTAGAGAGGGCACATATACCTTGGTTCAGCAGTAAAGTCTGCCAGACATTACTGGGGTGATCCCAGGTGGCATTAAGAGAAAAATACTGGGCTCATCTGTCACTTCCAGCAGTGGCACTAACAATCTGTCCAGTACATTTTCCAAAGGCACTTTGCTCAGCAGGATCAGCTATGCTAACTCTTCCCATCCCAGCTAGAACTGAGCAGAGATCAGAAGGGACAGCCATATCCCAGGTCAATTTTACTCTTCATTATATGCAGAGAAGACCTGCCTCTTTCTGTATCTTCAACTGATTTCATGTATTTTATTTGCTATGTTTATCACATCAATGAAAGACAACTGGAAGCACCACTGAACCACCAGTGACCACTGATCCTGGACCACAGTTGTGCCCATCACGGGCATGGCTAACAGCTATCCTTGAATCCTCAGTGCCATCACTTGGGAAGCCTTTGGGTCCTATATTCCTCCCAAGTGTAACGATGGCACACCTCATGTGAAAAGAAGATCTGCTGGTCTAGTGAGGCCAGCTAATAAAACACAAAGCCCAGCAATTCCTACTGCATACACCAGCCTCCCATGTGTCCTGGAGAACCGGCGTCTCAAAAAGGAAGCCTGGGAGCCGAGTCCTGCTCTGTGTACTCATTTTTTGGTGCTGAACTCTACCATAATGTACAGCTCCCACTTAACCATCCCCGACAGGCCTCTTCCCAAGCCCTTGTAAAGTACAGAGGGTAAACTTGTATTTAACTGGTTTTTTTGTTATTTTAGTATGGGAGGACTGTGACCCGAGCTTCGCCAGTGCTGGCAGAGCAGCTGCTCAGGCTGTCAGGGACCAGTCAGGAGCCTCGGATCCTCTGGTCACCCCATGGCTGGTTGCTGACGCAGCGTCTGGCTTTGGCACCATCATCTTACGGAGTCATTGCCTTGGCAGGATCCCCTTACACCATTTTAGAATTATGACAGAGATCACTGATCCCTTCGTCTTCAGGAGATGCCACAGCAGAGGCCTTCAGCCTTCCCCATTACTAACTGCCATCTCCCAAAGGGACACGCAGCAGGCTGGGCAAGCACACGAGGGTTTGGCTGAAAAGGTCACCGACACGTAGCCTTAAAATGAGACTGGGGAGATTCAGATTAGATAGCTGAAAAAAAAAAAAAAAAATCACATTTAGGGTGGTCAGGCATTGGGATAGGTTGCCCAGGGAGGTGGTGGAGTCACCCTGGAGGTGTTCAAGAGGTGTCTGGAGCTGGCGCTGGGTGACTTGGCTTAGTGATTTAAGGGCTACAGCGGCGGCACTGGGTTCACAGTTGGACACGATGATCTTAAAGGTCTCTTCGAACCCTGACCATTCTATGATTCCGTGACAGCGTCACGACCGCCAGCATCTCCATCCCTCCACCGCCCTCCCCTTCCCGCCCGGGGGCGGCGCGCATCCCCGGCGCGCTCCCGCGGCCGGCCGCGTCTCCAGGGCCCCGCACGGTCCTTCCGCCGCCGCCGCCGCGCTGCGGGCGGAGCGGCCGGCCCGGGAGGCGGGTGGTGTGTCCCGCACGTCATATCAGCCGCCCGCCCGCCATTGGCTGCGCCGCCTCACCCGACCGGGGCCGCGGCCGCCCGGGGCTGGCGCGGCGGCTCCCGCGCCCGGCGCTCGCCCCGCCCGGCGGGGAGGGCACGGGCGGGGCGGCGGCGCGGAGCGGAGCGGCGGGCCCGGCGCTGCCTGCGGCCGCGGGTAGGTCGGCGGCGGGTAACGTGACATCCGCGGCTCGGGGTTTATAAACCTTACCCGGGGCGCGGGCCGGCGGCGCGCAGCCGGCACGGAGGCGGCGGAGCGGCGGCCGGCGCGGCCCCCCCTCTCCATTCCGAGGTGAGCGGGCGGCCCGGATGCCCGGGGACAGACGGACGGGCAGGGGCGCGGAGGTTGGACGGGCCCGGGTAGGGAGCGAACCCCGTCCCCGCGGGAGAGGGGCAGCGCGGGGGTCGCGGGCCGGGGTCCGTGTCCTCCCGTGGGGACGAGGCGGCGCAGCCCCGGGGTTGCTCGGCTGGGTCGGTTCCCCCCGCATCCCCCGGTGCCCGGTCGGTGCTGGAGGATGCGGCGGTGTGTGTCAGCGCCTGACCCGTTGCTGGGGGCTTTACTAGCGTGTGCCTGTGCGTGTGTTTCAGGACTCCGGAGAAGCCAATGCCCAGGTTAGAGAGCTGCACCTGGAGCTGTTCCTGCACTGCCAGAGGAAGGCACAGGAGCCAGCTGGGGGACACGGCGGCGGGGCTGGCCGCCAAGGTGGGCGAGATGCTGAGCTCCTCCGTGTCGAGCCCCTCGCTGGCGCTGGTGGGTCGCGGAGCTCGCAGCCCCAGCACCTCCAGCGCCAGCAGCACCGCCAGCAGTACCAGCAGCACCTTGAACTGGAGTCAGCACCTGGTGCAGAGGAGCGTGGTGCTCTTCGTCGTGGGTGCTTTCATGGCCCTGGTGCTGAACTTGCTGCAGATCCAGCGGAATGTGACTTTGTTCCCTGACGAAGTGATTTCTACTCTCTTCTCCTCCGCCTGGTGGGTGCCCCCGTGCTGCGGCACAGCAGCAGGTGAGTGGCTGACCTCCACGAGTGATTTTTTGGTTTTTCCTCATTCTCTCGTGGAGGATGAGAGGCGGTGGGGCTGAATGCGTGACCCGTGCGCGTGGGAGCCCCGCATTTCCATCCGACAGCGAGTGATGCGAGCTCGGGCTTCTGGGAGGATGCGCGCCCGGCTTTATCCCCGCGCCAGGGCTGCCCGCGCGGTCCCGCGTGTCCCAGGGCCGGTTTTGAGCCGGTGCGCTCCGTCCGCGGGTGACGCGGGCGGGTTTCCCGCGGCTGGAAGCGCGGGCGCGGAGCTCGGGGCGCGGCGGGACCGCGGCGTTCCCGCCCGTCCCCGCTGCCCCCGCCCCCCGCGGCCGCGCGCCGGCCCCGCCCCCCGCCGCCCATTGGCTGCCGCCGAACTGGTGAGTGGCGGGCGGCGCTCGCCATTGGCTGGGGCCGCGACTGGCCACGGGCTGGGCCACAACAAGGAAGTCACGTGCGGCGGCGCGCGCGGCCCTGTCACCGGCCTGACCCTCACCGAGCCCTTCACCGGCCCGGCCACTGTCACCGGCCTGACCCCCACCCCTGTCACCGGCCTGACCCCCACCCCTGTCACCGGCCCGGCCACTGTCACCGGCCTGACCCCCACCCCTGTCACCGTCCCGGCCACTGTCACCGGCCTGACCCCCACCGAGCCCTGTCACCGGCCCGGTCACTGTCACCGACCTGATCCCCACCTCTGTCGCCGGCCCGGCCACTGTCACTGGCCTGACCCCTGCCCCTGTCACCGGCCTGACCCCCACCGAGCCCTGTCACCAGCCCGGCCCCCACCCCTGTCACCAGCCTGGCCCCTACCCGGTGCCCCTTGCCCACTGCCCCTGTCACCTGTCTGTCCCCTGTCACCTGTCTGCCCCTTGCCCGCTGACCCCATCACCTGCTTGCTCTCAGCACCTTGCCTGCTGCTCCTGTCACCTAACCATGCCCTGTCTGCTGTCCCTGTCACCTGCCTGGCCCCTGCCCGCTGTCCCTGCCTGTCACCTGCCTGTCCCTTGCCCACTGCTGGGCAAGTACCACAGAAGGCTCAGCCCATGGTGTGGTTGTCACAGCAGCTGCCACATACTTCGTGCTTTATAATTCATAACCCCCCCTGCAGTCCCTGTCTAGACAAAACAAAGTTTTGGTGAAGGGTTGGAGGATTAAAAAGGAGTTAAATTTTAGGAAATAAACCCAGTGTAATAGTTTTAAATTTGCATTGATAATACTTTAAACAACTTGTGCATATTTTTGTTTAATGCAGTTATGTGATGTCTGCTTGTATCACACAGTGAAGGGGGTATGAAAGATAAACCATAAACTCAAATGAATAATGAACTGTGTTCATTAATGGGTGAACATTAAAGGTTCATTAAAGGATGGCCTGGGATATTCTCCAATGAGAATTCTCATAGTCCTGTCACAGTTGGATTAAACTTTGGAATTTAGCTGTTATCATAAAGGCAAGAGTCCTGGTAGCTGGCATCAGAGTTATGAAGCTGTTTCAGAACACGTCTGTCTTGGAATAGTATGTTCTCTAGCCTTCTTAACATAGAATTTATTACTCTTAGGAGTTTAAGGGATTAAAAAAAAAAAAGAGAGAGAGAGACCAGGAAAGGAAATAAATAAACACAGAAGTTGCACTTAGTAAAATTGCAACCCTGAAGTTGGTGACAACTCAGGGAGTTGCAATCCCTAGAAGAATGAAAATCTGGTGTTCTTGCCAGCAACTGAGCTAACACTAGCCTATGTTTTTCTTCTGCAACCAGCTTTCAGACTGATAAAGGCTGAAAAATGCTTTATGGAGATAAAAGCTTTGTCTTGTTAATTGTATGAGTAGTTATTTTTCCCTGATACCAGTAGACTGATGGCAGCTGCTTGTTTAAGTTCAGCTCTGCTTCTGTTTGGTATCAAAATTCATCTGACATGGACAGGAGCACTGTCCCTGACTTACAGCCCAGCAGAAAGAAAGAAAGCAGCTCTGCTAATAAACTTTTAAGTCCAGGCAAATATTTAATTCACAGCCTGATTCACAGCTGATGAATCATGCTCATAAAGCTGTCAGCCCTGCACGTGAGCAATGAACACAGATTCCACTCATCGCAAAGCTTTTATTGTGCTTTGCTTTTATTGGTACAAGCGTTTGCTCAGGATGTCAAATGACAAATCTCTTTAAACAAAAGGAGCTTCAAGTCAGATACCTTAACAAAGCAATATATATTTAAAGGTTCAAAGAGAAAACTGCTTGTTAGAGTGGGGTTTTCACTTCTCTAAAGACAAGACGAGTAATAATTGTGTTTTCTTCATCAGGCTTACAGCAGTGTGATGAGCACCTCGCTGCTTTCTCAAGCACTTGCGTGCCAAGCTAATATTTATTGGTGCTGGAGTAATCCTTGCCTAGCAGCTGGTACAAGTGGTGTTCCTTCTCTTGCAGCTGTGGTTGGCCTGCTGTACCCCTGCATCGACAGCCACCTCGGGGAGCCCCACAAGTTCAAGCGGGAGTGGGCCAGCGTCATGCGCTGCATCGCCGTCTTCGTGGGCATCAACCACGCCAGCGCTGTATCCTTCAGCTAGTGTGTGCTCCATGTGCTTACTCTGTGCTCATCAAACTGTCTCTGCCACTCGGTCTGGGGGAGGATTGCCACGGTAAGGGTGGTGCTCCTGGCAGAGAGGTTCTGTGAGAGCTGCTGAACACTGCAGTGGCTACTGTGAGATGTGTAACACAGCTCACTTGAAGTGTTACGGGAGGGGAGGGGAGTTGACATCGTGGTGTGTCTTGTACAGCTGCAAGCATGACAGTGTAAGTTGTTTTAATCTATATCTAAAAGTAACACAACTAACTCGTGATGTGCTAGTGAGAAGCACAAAATAAGTGTTCTTTTTGTTAAGATAAGGTGGCTTGAGCGGAAAACCTAAGTGAGCTGGATTACCCAGGTTACTTGAGACAAAAATCCATCAAAGTTAAACGTTTCAAAATGTAACATATACTCTAGATGCTCAGTGTGACAAAAATTGATGTTAACTTTGCAGTCATGTTCCAGTCAGAGTTAACAAGAGCTATGATTGCTTAGCAGGTCTGAAAAGCAAATCCTTAATGTATTGTATTTAAAGACAGAGAATTGTGCTCACTTTCAGTTTGAGTTCTCCCTTGTTCAGTTTCAGTAATAGGATGTCTGCAGGTTTAAAAAGGACTGTCCTTAACATCTTTTTCCAGAAACTAGACTTTGCAAACAACGTCCAGCTGTCCCTGACTCTGGCAGCCTTATCACTGGGGCTTTGGTGGACATTTGATCGTTCAAGAAGTGGTCTCGGACTTGGAATAACAATAGCCTTTGTAGCAACACTGATAACTCAGTTTCTTGTATATAATGGTGTTTATCAGTAAGTTAGCTTCTAAAATACTATTTCAGCTCTCTTGTCTTAACTAAAAGCATGGGTGCACATGAACTGGAATTTAGTTGTTAATATATTTGGCCATTCTTGTAAGATGTTTTGTTTGGCTAAGGTTGTCCAGTTGTTCCAAATGCCCAGACTGAGAACTGTGGGTGGAAGGTGGGGAGCATTGGGACTGGGATGTGTGTTGAAATGGTAACACCTCAGAAAACTGAGCTTCCACTGGCTCTCAGCAGAGTGAATTTCTAAACTTTACTGGCTAGGATAAGGGGGTTTAGAAGCTTGTGAAGTTTACAGGCTTAATTTGGTCTCCCAGTTTCCATATCCTCTGTTGCTTTTTTTTTTGTTGTTGTTGGTTTTTGGGTTTTTTTGGGTTTTTTTGTTTCAGCCCAGGGAGAGAATTCTGTAGCATCTGGTTAAGAGTTTGTAAGATGATGAAAGTTACTTGTCACTAACTTTCTAACTTATTTCCTTTTCTTTACTAGGTATACATCCCCAGATTTCCTTTACATTCGTTCTTGGCTTCCATGTATATTTTTCTCAGGAGGTGTGACTGTAGGAAACATAGGACGCCAGCTGGCTATGGTAATTACTGCATAATTAGTAGTTTCCTTAACAATCCAAATGCCTTCCATTGTTGTTAGTCCAAGAATAAACTATGCCTTGAAGGGTATGACTCATGAACTGTCAGAGTTGAATAGATGTATTCCTAAGAGCTGAACTGTAAGCAGACAACCTGTGTTGCCAGTAGAGTGGGTATTGTCTTAGTAAGTGTTTGAATATCTCTTGTATTTAACTTTTTCCAGTGGCAGCCTAAATAAGACTGGAATCAGTACATTGCTCCTGCTCCATCAGTATTTATAATTAACATTTCAGGTAGCTGGAGAACTGAGACACTGCTGGGCTTTCTCTAATTATTCATGCACTAAAGTATATATAGGGAAATGTCCCTATATAGCATCAAATTCCACTGCTCCAAAATCAAATATTCTCTTGCTGGTTACTTAACACATGATTCAAGTATCATTCCACACATGGGGTAATATAAATTGCTGTTTTGTTTGCCAGGTTGTTAAGGAATTATTTCCTTGTAGCACACTGAAGAGTAAACCTGGCTGTGTGTTTGTATACCTAAGGCTTGGTTGTGAAAGGTGTTCTGACACTGATGGATAATAATAATTAATATTGTGCTGATTTAACTTCTGTCTTCCTTGCTATGTAAGTCCTGTATCCTGGAAAACATCTTCAAGTTAACTTTCCTAAGGCTGCTGTGGTTTAGGTGTCTTCAATTTTTGCCGAAGGAAGGTCATTTGAGGTTTTTTAAAACACAAGTTCACTACTTCCCTTTCAAATCTCACTGATGCATACAATCTGCATTTGGGTTTCTTTAGGACTACATGTATGGGGGGAAGAGGAAGCATAATTTCTCTTTTTAAATTTACCACTCACATCAAGTGAAAACCATACATTAACTGAATTCTGTTGAAGCTTTGGTATTGCAGCAGAGTCTCAGAATAAAATTACAGTTGGTTTTATGCTACAGTTCTGTATTTCACACAGTGCTTTCCCGTTGCTCTGCTGCTCCTGTTAGAAAGCAAAGGAAGGCAGCCTTAAACTAGAAAGAGCTAAAATGAATTTAGACACAAAGAACATTTTTCTTTTGCTATTGTTTCACCTGGCATCTCACTTGAGTATAGTTAAAATCAGTCTGGATTCTGCCTGCAGCTTTCCTGTCAATCTTGTCATCTTCCTCATAAAGAAAGGGGAAAAGTTGGCAACGCAGAGCTTTTTATTCTGGTTATTTAGAGGTGTCTTCTCATGTGTTTTATATTGCCATTACTTAGTCAGGAAAAGCTTGGGGAAGTACAGCATTTTCATAGGAATACTTCTGCAAGTCATTGTGAAGCATTGTGTGCTAGAAATCCAAAGAAGCAGAGTCTGTAATTCAGTCAACCACATCTTTCTTCTGTAGAGGTAATTCAAAAGTCCCAGTCTGTTTTGTCAGCCATCGTGGTTGTGGCCAGAAGATGGAATGTAGCATTGTTTTAACCCATACTTGAATTAAAGTTATTTCTCTGGCTATATATTGTGCTGCAGCCCCTGAGCTCTTTGCTGCATGTGACAGATATTTTCTGGGTTTGTCCAGAATAGAAGGTGGCACCTGTGGAAATCAATGGAGTAAAGTTGCTTTGCTTTGTCCTCAGCCCCTGTCCAGATTTTCCAGTTAGAAATGAAAAGTGAAATGAAAAGTGTCCTTGAGACATCTCCTCCCATGCTGATAAATGTTAGCTGGGAGATCCTTGCTGCTTTCCAGTCACTGGATTTCAAGGCAGCTCCCATGTACTACCAAAGTGCAGTGTGACCTTTCAGCAAACCTGCTGTTAGCAGAGACTTTGGGGTTTTGTTTGGCTTGTTGGGATTTTTTTGCTACCAGCTTGAGGATGAAGTCCAGTGTTTTCTTTTAGTAGGTTTTATTTTTAGTAGGTTTTATAGCAAAAGAAGAGGTGATGGTGCTGCTGCTGCCATCAGTTCTTTCTGCTCATTCTGACACCTAGAGTTGCTCAGTCAGTGCTCATCAGCTGGGTTAAGTGGGTGGCAACACTTCATTTTGAGTTGTAACCATCTTTCTCAGCGTCTGACAAATTTGGGTGGTACTCAGAACTTGGGCCTCACAAATATCTATTGTGTACTAATGCTAGAGGCTGGAGAACTGAGAATGAATTCAGTACTTGAAAATATATTTGCATTTTGACCTTAGAAGAGAACAAGTTACAAGCTTTGTTTCAAAGAAAAATGGGTTCAATACCTCATAGTGACATATTACTGTGTTCCATACAGAAAAGGGACTTAGGAAGAAATGAGTAAGTCTCTGATACCAGGCTTTGACTGGAAAATAAAGTAGCTTGTGGTTAAAGGCAGTTTGAAAAAGGGCTGTTAAAACTGAATTAATGAACGTCCATTAAGTGAAGCATTGAGTACCTTCTGCTAAGAAATAAACTGAGATAGAGAGGAAAGATAACAAAGTCTTAGAAAAAGCAATGAAATTGGCAGATGGATTTTTCAGATGCACTGATTGAGGCAACAAACACCCATAGTGATTTTTTTTTTTTTTTTTTTTGTCCACATTTAGGAAGTGAATCCTCATTAAGATTTTAAAAGAAGCCATGCTCTCTAGGTCACTGTCAGCCTAACTGGAGTTACTTTTCTATTTAATAATTGAAAATATTGCATAATGTATTCACTTATCAGATGGCATTAAAACCTGTGTTTGATGCTTTTTGTCCATAGGGTATTCCAGAGAAACCACACAATGACTAAACCTTTGAAGAAGAGCACCTGGTGCCAGTGTGAAAGCAACTTTATGAAGACGTGTTCCTTTTTAAAACTGAAGATTATTTAGAAGAAATAATCTCTTTATGGGCTCACTGCACAAATGACTTGTGGGAAAAAAAATTTACCCACTCTTAGAATAGCCAAGTGAAATTAACTGCTTATCTTGAAATCTTACCCTGATTTACCACATAAGCATTTGCATATGGCTGTTCTCTGGAAGAGTTTAACACCAAGTGCATACAACTGTTCAGGCTAAGTGGCAGTTTTCCAAGTATTAGATTCCACTGCAAGTTATTGAATCAGCTGCCGTGTTTTAAAGCCTTGAAACTGAAATTTAATTACAAGCTCTTGTATCAGTGCCCAAAGGAAGTAGATCGATGGTGCTTAACAATGATGAAGTATGGTTTAATAGGAATAGTATTTATCCAAATCTTTAAAAAATAGGGTTATTTAAAAATAAGAGTGATCGAAACAGATTAAAGGCATTGCACTAATGCTTTTAGGAGTTTTATGAAGGAATCATGCCCTTACTTGTAATGCTGCATTAAGTTTCTGTCTTTGACGGTGGAGAGGGTTTGAGGGATGAGAGGTTGGAAGCCTTAGTTTGGAATTTCTAAATTACTTCAGTATGAGAAGTGAGCACAGGAGACAATCTTGGTCAAATGTGAACCTTTATCAAGAGATTCCAACTGGAAATTTCATTACTCCTGAGGCTTGCAGTTAGATTTGCAAGAATCAAGCTCTGGCCACAATTCAGTAAGAAATCTCAGTGTGTGTGTGACTATGCCTGCTTAATATTAGACACCTGCTTCAGTGTCTCACCAAAGGACATCTTAAGTATCTCAAATGTCTGATGTTACTGAAAAACCATGTCATTGCTTAGCTATCAAACACGTGCCCCCAAGTTCTTTGATTTGTCATTTCCTCCTAGAGCTGTCCTTTGAATCCGTGTTTGGACTGAAATGATTAGAAAAAGAATTGGGCCTCAAATGTGATTTAAACTGTATGTGAAGAACAGCTTGTTTTCTCAGTTCAGTTTCTGAAAGAGATCACTACTTGTTTTTACACAGCCCTATAGAACTTGCAATCTGTGATTGCCTTCTTAAAAACAAAAAGTGCTTATGTCACTACATTAAACATTTGGTGTTTCTTAATACATAGTTCTGGTGAGCACAACGTATTCATTTGATAGCTTAGACCACAGGAGACCTAAATAGCAAGTATTAGGTCTTAAAAGTTGAAGTGCAATGTACAGTAAGTCTGAGCCTCAAGTTCTCTTCAATATCGATCATTTCTTATGAGAGATTAAAGAGAAAAGGGTTCTGAGTTCATTTCAATGCTGCATGGAGTCAAATGGAGCAATAATTTATTTAACTAGTAAAGCTAGTTTTGTTGTATCTTACATTGAACCCAAATTTTTAGAAATACTCCAATTTTGTGGTTATGGTGTACTTGTAAACTTTTATGGATTTGCCTTTTTGTATTATGCAATTTTTTTTTCTTGTTGTGTTCTTTTCCAATTTTACATGGCTTCAGTTATAGTTAGAGGCTTCAGTTAAAGGTTGAACCATCAAAACAGAAGTTGAGGCCAGGTCTCTGTTCTGGCTGTTTTCACTCTTCTAAGGGAATGCTAGCAACAAAAGTTTAGCACAAAGTCTATACTACAGAGCAGACCCCAATTCTAACCTTGCTTTGGTTTAAATCAAGAGTAATTTCATTGATATAAGATCCTTCCTCAAATGTTCAAAACCTAAATAATCAAATTTTATAAAACTGCTTGAAGAGATTGGGATAGGTTCAGCTCAGCTGTTTAAGGAGCTGCTGCCTTGCTGGAATTACAGCTTTGTAACCATCTTGAAACCCATTTCAAAATGTTGTGAAACTGTAAGTAAGTAAAGCTGGCAGTGATCTCTATGGATATTTGATAGAGAAGTAATCTCAGACTTATTTGTAAAGATTGAAACTAAATCTGTACCTGTTAGAAATAATACAGCCAAAAACATAAGTCAAAAGTTCATTTTTTGCCAATACTTTTGAGTATCATAACCAAAGTGATTTAAGTTTGGAAGAGGTGGGGAGGGGAGTGAAGAAAATTTGCACTATTCTGAATTTGAACACTTAAATTCTCATTCTTACTGATAAGTTTTCAGCGGTGTGTTTGGTTTTACACTTTTTTTACTATTAAAGTTTTAAGATCAAACCATGTTTGCCTTGGATTCTCTGTGCTTGCATTATGCAGGAATGTTTCTTGAAAAGGACAGTTGTTATGGTTGCATAACAAATATTCAGTCATGCATATGCAGTGGTTAAAAAAAAAAAAATCCTAAATTGAACTTGGCAAGATCAGCTTCGGCATGGGTTGTAACAGTTGAAGAAAAACAGCCTTGCTATTGTAGCAGGAAAGCAGAGTAAGTGTGTCGTGGTTTTGTGGCTTAAAGTACAGAATCTTACTGCCATTGTCTTCCAAAATGCTGAAATTCATAATTGAAACAAAATACAGAGGGGGCAGGGTAAGCATGCAAATTCCTGCTGTGGTTTGGTTGTGTGCAGCAGTGATTACTAAAGGTTGAAGCATCTTGAAGAGTGCAAGCTAAGAATGAGCTGCTAAGGCTAAGCAACTCTAATAGCAGCTCACAATTGAGACCAAAAGTCTTCAATTTTGCTGCACTTAAGTGTCTATTTTAGACTTCAAGAAGATGCTGCATTTTCAGTGGAAACAGAAGAATGACTTTTTGGTCGATTTTCAGTTGGCTTAGCTGAAGAAAGCTTCATTAGGAATTTCTTAACTATTTTAGCTTGAATAACCTGTGTTTAAATTCAGTGTAGCAGCTGAGGAGGTAAGTGTTAACAGCTCCAATCTGATGGCCCATGTACATCCAGGTACACTGATTTCCCTGAAACTGCATTCAAATTTTGTGAAAAGGAATTAAATACATATTTTTATGTATGTGATTATATATATATATATATATAAAAGGTTGTGAGATGAGACACAGCCTGATCTTGGAGAGCTAAAGCATGATGTTCTCCTTTTGAGTCAGGAACAGGTGTACAAAGTTTATAAAGGAAAAAAAAAAAAACCTGAAATATTCTTCCCAGCAAGTGGGATGATTTGACGTGTGCATATTCCTGCAGATCCATCCTGTGGCTCGTGCAGCCTTTGGCTTTAATCATGGGGATTTGCAGGTGCTAAATTAGCCACAGGAGGGCCCATAGTCTGTTCTCTGAATGCAGCAGGAACATATTGAGATGAATAATGAAATTAGGTCTCAATTGCCTTTACTGCACATCAGAGTAGCTCCAAAATTCATGAAAACAAAGCATTACACACTGGACTAATTGAACAAAGCATATATATGAGAGCTTTTTGAGGGTTCTGTCTTGGAAACAGGTGAGAGCTGTGAGTGACAGTGGGTTCTTTCAGCTAAAAGACCAAGAAGGGCTCCTATAGATAGGTAACAGTGATTTCTCTGGATAAGAAAACACCACAGGAGTTGCTCGATACATCATTTGGAGTCATCTCCCTGTGTTTAAATTCTCATATTGCACAGTGATAATGTTGTGCCTTCATGGGCTGCAAATGGGGATAGATGAATTTCATATTCCATGAAGCCTCATGCCTGTCTGTGTGACAAGAGAGTCTGTAGTAGATTGTGATGATGCTTCTAGCCTGTTCCAGTTAACTTTCAAACACAGAATTCAAAGGACATATGATAATTCCTATAAATAATGCACTACTACCCAAAAACACATAAAAGGTCAGAGCTTTACTGAGTTTTATTAAGTGAATTCTTTTCTTCAGCTATAAATTACACCCTCTCTATTTCATTGTCTTGTTTGTGTGTTCAGTAGCTTGACTGCTATTACACTTTTATTAAATATCAGAGAAGTTACATAAACAGAGGTTACATAAACTTGCTGTGTTTCCTAAGAATTAAAACATCAGCTACAAATCAGCAGAAATTAAACACAGCTACAGCGTTTTCTCCCAGCTCAGTAGCTGGCATGGGGCTCCCTCTGACAGCCAGGTGAGTGTCCCTTGGGTACCCCTGCCATGGTTTGGGGCTGGGAAGGGGAGGCTGTGTGTCTCTTACTCATCTGAAAGCACAGGGAGTTCATCCTTTGCAAGGTGTCTTAGAGTAGGGGCCAAAAAATTAAAATAAGTTAACCTGGACTCAGAAGTGAGTCGAGATCACACCCAGTAAGGGCCTGTGACAGAAAGGCTCACTGAGATGCTCCTGGGGAAATGTAAGTTGTTCACATGTGACCATGGAGTTCTCCAAAACAGAAGGTCTTCTGACTGTTCTGGCTGTATTTTGAGTTGCATAATACTGGAGATTTCATAGAATCATAGAAAAGTTTGGGGTGGCACCTTAAGGACCATCTGGTTCTAAGCCCCCTGCCATGGGCAGAGACACCCACTTGCCCAGGTTGCTCCAAGCCCAATCCAACTCGGCCTTGAACACTGCCAGGGATGGGGCATTCACAGCTTCTCTGAGCAACCTGTGCTAGATAAAATCACCAAGCACACAGTTTGGGTCAGCTGGAACACTTGTTACCACCTTGACAGGCACTGGTTTTATTCTGACCTTTGAAAAGTGGTCCAGGTTGTCTGACAGTGCAATGCTTCACCTCTTCAAAAACCTAAACCACTCTTTCTTATAAAAATGAAATGAGAAATTTCAATTTCCAAACGTTTTTCCTCATTATTTTAATGTTGCAGAAATGTATAAGGATGTGTTGGTTTAGGAATTATCTTTTCTTTTGATTAATCAGTATTTTTTGTCAAAAAAAAAAAAAAAGGTTTTTCAAAAAATTTCTGTTCACTTTTGATAAGTATCACCTTGCTTATGCACCACCCTCATCAATCTTCTATTTTCTGGCCCAGGGTAATCACTTTCTTCTTCTTTCCTGCCCTTTGTTGTTTAAACAGCCTCCTCTAGGCTTTATACTGGCTTCATCACCTTCCAGACCTCACCTTCTTCTCTGCCACCCAAGAGAGGCTTGAAAGGCAGCAGATACCTGTGCTGGATCTGCAGTCTGCAGCTCTTCATTCTCAGGCATTACTCAGAGCTTGTTCAAGGATTTTTTTTTTTCCCCCCTGTTTTCTTGCCTCTTTCTGTCAGAAACTCTTTCTACAATAAAAAGTCAGCCTGCTGGAAGGACCAGCACCTGGGGAAGCAAGCAAGGAGCTGTGCTGTTCTGCAGAACCTCTGCCTTGTTCTGACAATTGTGTTTGGGAAGATGAAGTTTTATGTTTAAAACAATCAAAACAACCCAAGCAAACCCCAAGTTTTTCTCACCTGCCCTGGCTCAGAAGAGAAGCTTTGCAGTGCCAGCTGTGTCACTGTCATGTGGCACTGGAGGCTGCTGGGGTTTTGAACAGCAGCATCTGGACATGGGATACCTCAGGCTGTGTTACCTCTGGGTCCTACAAGCCATCCTAAAGCACCTCTTGTGCTGCTGCTGTGTTACAAAAAAACAGCTGCTGGTGGGTTTGATGCTAGGTATCACTGCAAGAGATGTCATCCAAAAGCAAGAGAAGCTCTCTGTGATCCCTGATCACTCCAGGTGTGCAGCTGACAGCACAGGCTGGAGGGTCCTTCTGGAGGGATCTGTGCTGCTGAGCTCTTGCACCAGGGCCCTGTAGCACAGAGCCTGGGCACTGCGCTGGAGGGATGAGCAACCAGCTCTGATTTCTCCAGGAAATCTGCTGCTCCTGGGCTGCTAGAAGAGGTAACACAAGCTGATGTTGGAGGAAGGTGCAACACATCCCTGCCAGCATCAATTCAAGCCCACTCCAGATTTTGCCCTGCAAGGATCAGACAGCATAGTCCAGAAATATCTGGAGGTGCAGAGGAAATAATCCCCAGGAATACATACCCTGCTGACATACCCAGCTCTAGCAAAATAAACAGGGCAAAAATCAAAACTCCAAGGGCTCTTTTGGGCAGCAGAGACCTTGTCCAGACAAGCAGAGCTAATTTATTTCTGTGCACAGCTCTGCAGCAGGGAAATTCTTTGCAACCTCTGGCTCAAACATTTTTCTTTGCTTGGCTGAAGCACACAGACAGTGCAGTCAGTGACGTCCTCACCCCAGAAAGGATTCAAACACAGCTGACCTGAGGTGCAGCACAGGTGAAGTCAGTGGGACTGGAGATGTGCTGAGCATCACGAGCAGCTCCAGGTCTGGAGCTCTGCTCCCAGCCATAGCAGAGCAGCAGAGACTGTCACTGCTAAGGGCTGGAGGTCAGACATGAATAATCCTCCTACCAAACCTCCCACAGGTCACCTTCCAAACACCTTGCTGGAACAGTTGAGTAAGAGTGAATAAAAACATCAGCAAAAGAGCCACACTGAGTCGTAAGCACCTGAGTTATCAGCTCAGTGGAAGAAGACAGTAATGGTGTCTAACAGCATAACTAATCCTGATCATTTTACTCAGGATTTTAGCAATTCTTTGGTCTTTTCATGCAGAGAAAACACCTGGTATCACCAGGGCAAATCCTGCTGCCACTGTTTAGTCTTTTCTTCACCTTTACTCCCACAACTTGTGGTGCTGCTGCGATGGGAGTCCTACCACAGTACAAACGAGTCTGTTCTCAGCACAGATTGAAGGCACAACCTGGGGATGATTCTCTTGGTGGAACTCAGCTGCAAAGGATAAACATTCCTATAATTGTAGACACGCCAGGGTATTCAAAGGCACCCCTATAGGCTGGTGGATTTGGCACAGGAGACACATAGCCACCAAAACTGGCAGCTGAAGACCACTGAGAGGATGTGAGACACCTCAGAATCATATAATCACTTACACTGGAATAACATTTAAGGTCATCAAGTCCCACTGGTAACCCAGCACTGCCAAGTCCATCACTTAAATCCTGTCCCTAAGTGCCTCATCTGCACATCTCATAGAGACCTCCAGGGCTGGTGACTCCACCACTGCCCTGGGCAGCCTGTTCCACTGCTTGACAACCCTTAAGGAGAAGAAATTTTTCCTAATAACCAATCTAAACTTCCCCTGGCTCTACTTGAGGCTGTTTCCTCTCATCCCAAACCAAAACAGCAGGTGGCTCAAGATTTGAACCCCACCTTCAATCTCCACTAATATGGGAACCAAAGACATCCATCAGTGCTTATGATGAGAATAACTATGGTTTGGGGGGTTTTCCCAACAATTAAACATTGGAAGTAGACCATGAAGCCAGCAATGCCCAGTTACCTCATCATCATCACACCCACAACTCATTGTCATGGGAAGGATCACTCTCCTGGAAGGTGCAGCCAGGTGATGGAAGTCTGAATGCAAAGTTCTGAGGTCAATAGAACAAGTAGCCTCACACAGGAGCTGGTGAGTAAGTCCCATCAGAACTGCAGTGGGATTTGGGGAAAGAGCAGCTGCATTTGTCTGCCTGCTCCCTGGGTATGTTCCACCTGCTTAATTGAAGGCAGGTCCAAGTGAGCCATCTGTTGACCTGGTTGAGGAATCAGAGCTTCCCACTAATTTAAAGATATTCTTACAGGTTATTAAAGGCCTAGAAGGAAAGGAGAGATGGATAAAAAACCACAGTAAGAAGCTTTGCCTTAGAGGCACAGGTAATATCTGTAACAGCTGCTCCACCCTATGCCTAAGCTAATTGTTAAATGAATCACCCTGGCAAAAGAAGCATTAATAAAGGGAAGCGAAGACTGAACATCTGGAAAATAATATGAAAGGGAAGAATTTTCATATTTTGGAACTCCTTGCTGGGTGGGAACTGCTTGGGGAGACAGCTCTAATTGCTTGTCTGAGAGAATGAAAAGCGAATCTATTCCCAGTCTGAAATCAGCACAGTCATTGTGTATTCCTCTCTGCTCTCCTGTCCCAGTGCCACACTGTTACAGGGGGCCCTGACCTGCAAAAATCAAGACAAGCTCTTCATCTTGTGCTCCTTGGCCAGACAGCAATGTGCATCCACAAAGGCAGTGGTGTGCAGCTCCAGCTCCTCAGGAGCTAGATCCAAGCTCAGAAGCTGTTTTCAGCAGCCAAGTGCAAGATGCACTGTCAAAATAAGGCTATTGTGGTGGCACCAGGCTTGGTGCTGCTGGGTGGTTATCCTTTGATAAACCAGCTTTCTGCCCGAGGCTGTCAGGCTTTCCTGGCAATGGCTGTGGGGCAGGAGGGGAGAACACCAGGCCTACTGCTGCTTGCTCCTGCTGTGCTTTGCAACTCTTTGCTGGATATGGGGAGCTAAAGACACAGCAGTTTCTCTCTCTGCTGAAAAAGGACATGGCCAACACACAGCAGAGTCCTCTGTGCAAGCCCCTGGGGATATCTTGTCCAGCACAGCAAGGAGCTCTGCAAAATGAGCCCACACCACAGTCTGAGTGAGACCCTTCATGATTTGACACTGGAAACTGGGCTGGATGAAACTCTGGAACGTTCTTGGGTCTCAGTCAGCTTTGGTAAGGAGAACCAAACCAGGATACCATGGATCTCTCTGACAGTAGGATGCTGGAAAACAGATTGTGCTGCAATACCTGTGTGCTAACGGAGTCTGACTGGGTTTGGCTTTTCTGCTCACCATTTCCTCACAGAAGCAGCTCATAGTGGTCATGATTCTTGCACATTCCCTCCATTTGGTCTTCTTGATCTTCTGCCATTTTGCAAGTTCTCAGTCTCTTGTCTCGGAGAAGAATCTCTTTCACTTAACACCTCAAAGAGCCCTGTGCAGCCAGATCTCCATCCAGCAGAGGCAGAGCTGGTTTCTGCACGAACCAATCCTGGGCAGCCACTTCCCAGGGCACGTGAGCCGCAGGACACAGTGGGTCTGCAACAGGGGCATGGTGAGGGGAGGGGAGAGAAGCAGCACTGAGCCAGGGCTCTGCAGCAGGACAGGTTCACAGCTCTCCCATTTCAGCAGGAGTGTAAAAGTCTGAGCCACTTTTCTAAATAGAGCCTAGAAGTAACTCAACTACGTTCCAAAGGTAATGCTGCTCCCAGGCCAAGCTTGCACAGCGTTGTCAGTGGTGTGTCAAGCCCTTCCAAGCTTTTCATTTCCACCTGCAAAAGGAATGGGGAAGGTTTTCAGTATTACATTTTCATTGGTGTAGGTGAAATGCCAACCTGAGCACAGGCAGAGCTCTTATGTGGCACCCCACTCCTAAGGTCCCCAGCACCACCTGGCTTGCCCCAAATCTCACCCCTCTGGTGCCACTGAAGGGAGGACCTTGGGCACCTGTTTCTTCATTAGCTGAACACAAAACTTTCTGTAACTCTGATCTACTCCTCCCTGCTGCTCTTCTGGACTACCTGTGCATGGGAATCAATCTTGCAGGCAGGAGACCTGACACAGGGATGTGTCACCAGCTCCCTGACACCATGTGTCACTCAGGGGGGCTGTCCAGTGACACGGAGCAGAGGAGGGCTCCGTGGGTGCCAGCTCAGGGATGGAGAGGGACAGCACCATGGGTGCAGGGAGAGAGGAATGCCACTGAAGCACAGACAGTGCTGAAGCAAAGGGAGGGGTGTGGGGGGGCTGGGGCTGGGCAGGCGCATTCCCAAACATCCACGCAAAGGATCCTAAAGCATAATTATGAAATTTTAAAAAACAACTTGACGTTATAATTATAACGGTTCCTGGAGGAGCCGCGTAATTGAATTCTAGGGTGTCTCGCTCTCATTGCAGGCACTAACAAGAGAATGGCTCAGCTTCCCTCGCAGCCTTCCCGGAGCCCTGCAAAGCTCGGGAGACACCCAACAATTCAATTATTGTTTCCCTCTGGAAAGCAGATCATTTTAGACACGCGGCCAGCTCTAATTACAAAGGAGAGGGGGGAAAATTTCTTGTGTCCAAAATTATTTGACTCATTAAAAGGATTTACTTTCCGCCAGGCCTAAGGAGTTGAAGCTCTGGTGGAAGGATGGAAAGCAGAGAGGAGCAGCAGCTCTGGCAGGAAGGAGAGGGACCCCTGCCTTGCAATGGTGCCCCCAGGAGCCTGTGCCCGGGGTGAGCCCCTCCAGGTGCCCCTTGCCCAGGGAAAGCTGTTTTCCATGCGGAAGGAAGCCGGGGCTCCAGCCAGGGCTGGCCGGGCAGGCAGAGTTCATGGCAGACCACGAGCAGCTCCCTCGCAGGGGTTTGGCAGGAGCGAGACCAGGGCTGGGGCTGGGGGAATTTCCCTCCTCCCTGCTCTCCTCGGCGATGGAAGCATGAGGTCTTTTACTCAAAAGCTTCACTATGGTGTTGTGGTTTTTCGGTTTTCTTCCCCTCAGATTATTTTTAAATGCTCTTTTGTGGCAAAAGACGATTTTATGTAGGGGAGGTCCCTTTTCCAATTACCATTAATTAACTCATCTGTAATGGGTTTTTTAATAGCCCTCCATTTCCAGTGGCAGGAGAAGGCAACGGGCAGGAGGCTGAGCTGCTGCTCTGCCCCAGGATGGATCAGGGCACTCCAATCTTCCCAAGACAACACTTTAGAAGGGATTTTTTTCCATTTGGGCTTTTTTTATAATTTTTATAATTAAAAGAATGCCTTCATAGGCTTTACAGGGGCAATGTTGTTGCCCAGTGTGGACAGCTTGGGCAAGAAAAAGCGATTCTGGCCAAAAGGCTCCCGGAACCACTCCATGCCCTCATCCCCAAACCCACATCTTCCCTCCTCTCCAGTGCAATGAAATGAATTCCAGCGTAATGTTTATGGTTAATTTGAAATCTAGCACTTGTTAGCTAATCCTGTTAGTAGCTTGCAAAAAAACAAGGGATCCCTTGTATAATCAGTAATTATAACAGGCGTTTTATGTTAAATTATATCTAATAAGCAAGACAAAGAGAGAGATGTGTTCTCAGATGGAGCTTTCCTCATTAAAAAAAAAAAAATAAAAAGAAGTAAAAAGTCTTCTCCATGATGAAATTATACACCTAGAGGGGAAATTACAAAAAAAAAAAAAAAAAAAAAAAAAAAAAAAAAAAAAAAAAAAAAAAAAAAAAAAAAATTAACTGCTGGATGTCACAGCAGTGTCGCATCAATAAGTTTGGGATGTCACAGCAGTGTCAGGGGGTGGGAATTCAGAGTGGTTTCTGTGCCCCTGGCAGGACCTGACCCAGCCGGCCGCCGCCGAGGGCTCAGGAGCTGCGGATCCTGAGGGCAGGAGGAAGAGGAGGAGGAGGAAGAGCGTGTGTAGCCCAGGGCAGAATGGTGCCGCCGCCGGGGCCCGGTGCCCGGCTCCGCATGGACGGGGGCGGGCGGTGTGAGCCCCGGTCCCTGCGCACCGCGCTGCCCCGCACCGCTCCGCACCGCTCCGCACCTTTCCGGGGCAGGAGTGGGAGAGTCATAGTGAGAAGTGGTGCCCAAAAAAAAAATTATAAAAAAATGAAAATTTTTGACATTAAAAGAAATTAAAGCCCCTCCTGCTCCACAGAAAAGGGGTTTGTGCCCTGAGGAGCAGCACCCCCAGCCCGGGGGACTCCCCCTGGCTCTCCCGCGCAAGCAGCCGCGCTGTGGCCGCGGGTGCGCACCTTCAGCTCCGCGCTGGAGCTCTGCGGGACCTGGGGACTCCTGTCCGCGGGGATCCCTTTACAAAGACCCTTTAGGCTGTAGGGCCACCGGCCCTGGGTTCCGTGGTTTATTGGTTGTAAGGACTGATGGAAATAAAAGAAGGTAAAAGAAGATAGGAAAAAAAAAGTAAAATAAAAATTTTAAAGATCTAAAAATAGAACAAATAAAATAAAATATAAAATAAAATAAAATAAAATAAAATAAAATAAAATAAAATAAAATAAAATATAAAATAATAAAATCCAAGCCCCGGGGCAGGCTGGAGCGCGCCATTCTCTGCAACTTTTTCCCGTCTGAAAATCACACTTCCATTAAACCGTCCCCTAAAATGTGACAATGTTTAACTACCGGAGTTATTGTAAATACGTTTAATCAAATAGACTTTTGAGGAAATCTCCCTCCATAAACACGCAATCTTGTCCTTTAAACATGTGTATAATCAGGAAATCTAATTAAAAGCTAATCGGAGGGCCGTGGTGGGTTAATTCTGCGCGGGCGCGGGCGGGCTGCGCGGCGGCCCCGGCCGCGGTGACTCCGCTCGGCTTTTCCATCCGAGATGGCAAATCCTGCCCGCATTCCAAACACCGTGTGTCAGGGCGAGAAGCAAATGTTGTTTTAGCAGGAAAGTAGTAATAACAAAGCCATTTATGCAAGCACATTAGAGCGGCCGGAATCCTGCCTCTTAGTTAAAATTTTTGAGCCAGAAAATTAAAAACAAATATTTAACTTCGCAATTTGCACCCCCCGGCTGCTGCCGCCGCGAAACTTTCCGCATGCATATGGATGAACCCGGCCCCGCGCTCGGCCGGCCGCGGGAGATGGTTTAATGCGCTTTTAAATAAATTAATAGAGTTTTGGGGGCGATCCCGGGGCGAGGCGCGGAGGGGCCGCGTGTGCGCTGCCCGACGCGGGGAGGAGGCTGTGCCGGGGGGTGGCGAGCGCCGGCACCGCCGCGGCCACCGGCGCGGAGAGCGGCGGAAACTGCGCGGTTCCCACGGCCCGGGAAAAGCCCCTGCGCTGCTTCCGCAGCCGCGCTGAGAGCCAGGAGAGAGATTCCTGCGGGAATGAGCGCGGTGAGCACGGAGCGGGGACACCGCGCAGAATGAGCGGGGGTGGCGCTGAATTCCAGAGGGGATGGGGGAATGAGGGAAGGGAAGGGAAGGGAAGGGAAGGGAAGGGAAGGGAAGGGAAGGGAAGGGAAGGGAAGGGAAGGGAAGGGAAGGGAAGGGAAGGGAAGGGAAGGGAAGGGAAGGGAAGGGAAGGGAAGGGAAGGGAAGGGAAGGGAAGGGAAGGGAAGGGAAGGGAAGGGAAGGGAAGGGAAGGGAAGGGAAGGGAAGGGAAGGGAAGGGAAGGGAAGGGAAGGGAAGGGAAGGGAAGGGTAAAAATCAAAAAGAAAAAGCAAGAAAGTCAAAAGAGAGACGGGAAGACAAACATCAGGCAAGTTGGCTGACTGGGTTTGGTCCCACCTCGGCAGAGCACGGCGGGTTTGGGTGAGAGGGGCAGGGATTGGCACCCGGGACCGGCTGGGCACCCCCAGCTGAGGGCCCTCCCGAGCGTCCCATTGCAGTGCCCGCATCTCCCTGTCACCACAGTTCTCCTGCCCTGACGCCTCTCCCCCCGCAGACGAAAACTCTCGCATTTATCCTTCTCTTTTCCCCTCTTTTATTTCCCTACCGTCAGTTTGCCAACCGAGCATCATTTCTCGGTAAAATTCAATGTAACGAGTGCAGGCTGCATCGAGCGCGCCGGGTCGTGCCGCAGCGGGACGGGGCTTTTGCCGGGGCCACTGGTAATTGCAGCTTTTTGGGGGATTTGGGAGATCCTCAGCATCGACAGCCACTAAGTGTCATTTCCTTGGCTCGCTGGGGAAGTATGTGGAAGTTATTTTTATTTATGTGCTCCTGGTAGATTGTTTTGGCAGTTGCAATTTCCGTGTGACTTATCCAGACTCTCCTCCGAAAATCGCGAGAAAAAAAAAAAAAAAAAGAAAAGAAAAAGAAAAAAATAAGCTCCTTGACATTTATCCCCAGCTACTGCCGCTGCTCAGTAACGTTTAATTACAAAACTCGGCTGCGATGCCAACCTGTATCGGTCATTAGGAACCTTTCTTAAAATCTTGTCAGCCTGCAATGAGAAACAGATTTAATGGAGGCAACCATATAGATCCTAGTCTGCCAGCTGAAACTGAGACTAAGCAAAAGAGGATAGAAATGCTAAAAAAGCCACCACATTCCCTTCCTAGCAACCAACTCTTTCAATTTTTTACACTTCCCCCCCCACCCCCCCTTCCTGCTCTTCAAACTGCCTTTGAGGAACCGGGCATGATCTTTATTTTTAGGAGGTGTTTTGGGGAGGGAGAAACAAGTTTTGCCCGGGGGTGTCGCCTGCGTCGGTTTGGCTGGATTTGTTGGTTGGGGTTTTGAGGAAAGAGGCGATAAGAGATAGAGACGGCCCGTGGCGACCTCCCCCGTGTCCCCGGCCCCCTCCCCGGTGTCGCCGGTCCCCTCCCCGGGATCCCTGGCCCCGGCTGTCCTTGCAAAGAGGGGACGCCAGGGGGCAAGAGGCGTTCACAAAGGCTGCATCCTTCCATCCCTCCATCCTTCCATCCCTCCTTCTCCCCATCCCTCCATCCTTCCATGTCTCCATCCTTTCAACCCTTCACCCTTCCGTCTTTCTCTCCCCTCTCTCCCACGAGGAGCTTTCATCGTCTCACAACGGCAAAAGTCGTGTTTCTTATCAAAAACAAAAGGAAAAAAATATCCCGCGAAGTGGTCTAAATTCCCAATCCCCCCCAGCCTTATCTCCACGTGCACCTCGTGGGCACAGCAGCGCTGCCTGGCACGCAGCACAGCCAGGCGGAAACAATATCCAGCAGCCTTGTCAGGAACGGCAGAGTTTATTTAAGCCAGCTATTAATCCTACTTACCTTGCTGCTATTTGGACCTAATCCTATTTCCTCTGTGCATTATAAGGACAGTGAAACGACACATTTTTGTTCTCCTGGTGGATGGAGGCTGGCTGGGAGGAGCACGCCGCCGGTGCCTGGGCTGCCGCCGGAGCCGGAGGAGCGGGATGCGCTCCGCGGGCAGCAGCAGCCTCCAAAGGAAATCACTCAAGGGAAACTTCGCCAGAGACAAAAAAACCACATTCAATTTCCTGACTACTGCTTTCCTGTTCGAGTTATTTATTTTGGCAACCGCACGTTCAATAAATGAAATATTCAATCAACTGGCCTCCGTGCCAGCTCATATGATTCTTTTAGGAGTCCACTTTTTTTTTTTTTAATTTTATTTTATTTCAGTCCTTAGATAAACTGCAGGGAGGGTTCCCATATCCCAGCTTTGCTTGGCAACTGATGCATTACGTGACTTATGAATTTTGCAGACAATGAACCCCAGTGTGGCTGAAGCGGACCGTACACACATCTACGTGCCATTTCCCAGGCACCATAGACATTAGGGCATCATCTTTTTTCACACCTTTTCCTTTCCCAGACTTTGCCCCAAACGCTGAGTTGGGATGTGAAGCTAATGCCAGAGATTTTGCTACAGAGACGGAAACCACTTAAAATAATCAGATGGCAAAATACCAGGCTCACCCCCGAGAGCAGCATTTGTAATGCTCCTGCCTGGCATTTTATTCCTAGCTTTATCTCCCCGTATCACACAAATCCATACACTGTGTATCATTTCTCTTTGAAATGCCATGAACTTGGTGTTTTAAATCGAACCAGCCTTTCTTTTTTTTTTTTTTCCTTCCTTCCTTTTTTTTCTTTTTTTTTTAGGCGCAAAACAATGGAGATTGTCAAAGGGCCCCGGGTTGAGCTTTTCTGCGTGTTCACAAAGCGTTAAAGCTTTATCGAACAAACCGGCTCTGTCTGACCCCTGCCAGACAAAAGGCAAGTTCCATTTTCCTCTGCAGAGAAGAGGGGCAGAGAGGGACACAGGGAGGGATGTACAGTAGGGCCGGGTGGGCCACGGGGTGCCCCGAGGGGGCGGTGAGATGTCCGGTCACCCAGCCACCACCCTGGTGCCGCCAGCCCTGGTCCTTTTGGAGGTGCTGATGTGCTTGGCCTCATGCAGGTGAGAGGCACGGTGCCAGTGCAGCCAGGGAGCAGCCATCCAGAGAGCTGGCATGGATTTTGCCAGCTCAGCCTAGGGTTTCGTGTGGTGTTGTGCTGCGTTTAGTGCTGCACCTACCTCAGCGAGCCTCGACTGAATGGATGTCCACCCACCATGAATGGTCCTGGAGGGTTTGAATTTTTCCTGGAGGCTTTGCACAGAGCAGAACCACTCCATTGCTCCTAAGGTTCACGTGGATGATTTAACATTTCCATAGGGTTTTTTCACAAATTTTGAATAACATGGGTACTTGTTGTTCTGGAGCTGGGCACCACCAGGGAGGCTGGGAACAGTGGCCAGGCATTAAAGGGAGAAATGGTCAGAGAGGTAAGAAATGGTCAGAACAGTCTTCTGAGGAACAACACGAGCAGGGGGACAACTGGAAAAAACTGGATCTGTAAATGCTGGTGTCTGGATGTGGGCATCTACATGAGCCTGGGCTCTGTGCTGCCCATATGAAGCCCTCCTCGACCTCCAGCTGCTGGTGCAGAAGAGCACTGGTCTGTTGTAAGCTCTTGGTGACATCTCCCATCACCACAGCAGTGTCCCAGACACCATTCCAGTGGCACCAGTCTTTGCTAACCTCACCTCTGCTTCACTCACACATAGAGCCCAAAGTGGAAACACTGGGCTAAGTCCTGTTAGTGTGTCTGCAGCTTTGACAAAAGTTTGAGCACTGTTTCTTCCAGCTTCAGCAGCAGCCAGGCAGCAGATGAGTCAGTTTATTGACAGTCACCATGATTCCCATCAGCAGAAATGTGTCTGGAGCACCGTGATGTTGAGCAGTATCAGGCATTTATTTCTGCATCTGCTTCTCCTGTGGGAGGATGAGCACAGAGACATCCTTTGCTGGCACTTGGAGCTGAAATGGGCTGCTCAGGGGTGGCTGGGAGAAGCCCTCACCTCCTATGAGTTGTGCTTTGGGTGTTGCTGGTGAAGGCCACACTATCTCTCCCTTGGGTTTGGTTATTTACAGAGACCCTCCTGCCCTATGCCCACCTCTACCCCACAGGCAGCAGACCAATGCCACAATAACAGAGACCACCTTTCTGCAGGTATATCACGTTCTCACAGTACCAAAGCACCCACAGATTTCCAATCCTGCTCATAAAATGTTAATTTTCAAAGAGGAGGCCATGACTGTGCTCACTTTGGGGTTTGTTGAGCGTCAGGTAGCAGGCTTGGGCTGCTCACCCCACCCCCCAGCAGTGTTTTGCATTACTTGTTAAGGGAAGCTGGCACTCAGTTCTGCTGTCAGTGGAGATTTGTAAGCCTGATTATATTCCTAAGCATATGTTTGGAAATGAGAAGCAGCTCTCTGAAGTCAGAGGAATTGCTCTGATTGTAAATCTCAAGTCAAGAGGAGGGAAGCCTGGCTGAGGGTCTGAGCTCCCTCTTGGAAGAGCCACAGGCAGTAACAGCTCTGGGCTCTTCCCCACTCGGGGACAAAGTTTAACAGAAACCAGAACAAACATCTTTGTCATCAAAATCCCATAATATTACAGAAGTGTTTGTGTTGGTGTTTTTTAAGTGCATAAATGATGAGCCATGCTACCTGGGTGGGCAAGTGAAGCCTGGCACCATTTCCAGGGTATTTTACGTGTTTTGGAGGACAATCCTAAGGAGAAAGGGAAGATCATTGAACGGAGGATGCACCAGATATTCCCCCCAGCAGATGGCTGACTTTGAGTGCTGGAACAAGTGGCCAGGACTCAGCAGCAGCAGCAAAGGATTCACATCACTTTGCAGGGTTCAGCTCTTCGTGTCACTGGGCTCAGCTTCTGCAAAAGATCTCTCTGAACAGGAGCCACAGTTTCACTCCCAGAACCAAGCCATTCCTAAAAGAACACCATTTGTTTTGGGACAGCACCACTTCCCCGGAATCAGCCAGATTTGCCTGACACAAAACTGCCACTACAGAGCAATGATTCTGATCTGTGAACCTCAAAGCAGTGAGAGATTTGAAAGACTGGAAATTCAAGTTGGTCCTTTGATTGCTCCATGTTAGAAGTGGTGGGAGGTGAACACGATAAAATATTACCCATGCAGGGTCACAATTCTGCAGCACTCACTCATACACTTTCTGCATTCCCTGCCTCCAAACATGCTGGTACTCAAAGCTAGGCCACAAAAAATGCTTGAAAAAATTAAATTTGAATTGCATCCATGTCAGTTTTCACATCAGAAGGAAAGTGCTGCTTATGCAGTGAGGACCTGTTTACAAGGGCAGGTAGTGATAGGACAAGGGGGAATGGCTTTAAACTGAAAGAGGACACATTTAGATTGGATAGTATTAAGAAATTCTTCACTATCAGAGTGGAGAGACATTGAAACTGGTTGCCCAGAGAAGCTGTGCATGCCCCATCCCTGGAAATGTTCAAGGACAGTTTGGATGGGGCTTTGAGCAGCCTGGTCTGCTGGAAGGTGTCTCTGCCCATGGCAGGGGGTTGGAACCAGACAGTTTTTAAGGTCCCAACCCGAACCATTCTATGAGTCTGTGACCCAGCTCACCAGGACTGAGAGTTGCTGCCTAGAGCAGCTGCCATGTGATGCCTCCTGTGGTATCTGTCCCTCCAGTGAGCTGTAAATCCCAGCCTCAGGACTGGAATTACTTCCACTTTACACCAGCATAGGGAATGGGACAATCAGGCTGACTTTGTGTAACTGGGACAAGAGAAAATTCTATTTAAATTCTGCACCCTGCCAGTGAATCTTGCAGCAGCCTAATTTTTCTATGAATAATGCCTTGGGCAAGGCTTGTGTGGCCCAGAAAAGGAAAAAAAAAAGGGTTGAATTTCCTCCATCCTGCTTGTTTGTAACCTCTTTCCTAATGGATGGTGAATCTTGGGAGGTTTGGCCCACTGGTTGCCAGGTTAGGGCTGTGATGCTGGAGAGGCCACCCAGCTGGGGATCTCTGGCACCTGTTGAAGCAAAGAGGGGCAGATTCAGGGACTCGAGCACTTGTGCGACTAAGAAAGAGCAAAAATAAAAAAAAAATTCATAAAAAAAATTAATTGAGTAACCTCAAATTACAAATCAATTTGAGGAAATCCCAATCTAGCTGCCGACACTCTGTGAGCAGTTGAAGCTAAATTCATTGAGCAGACAGCTCTAATTAGCACACGGTTGCTCCAACAAGCTCCATGTCAGGTGTGCATGGTCCTGAGCCATGCCACTCATCAATTTGACCCAAAATACATTGAAGGCAGGGTGTCACCGCACTGAGATCGTTTAGGGGCTGCAGAAAGGCAAACTCCAAATTTCTCTGCTCCAATACCTCTGTGCCGCCTTATCCCAGCCACCCCGGGCTGGTTTCTGACCTCATTCATGCCAGTGCAAATCTGCAATAACTTCACGTTAGCCACAGGGTTTATTACAAATTGTCCTTGTGTAAAGAGACCAAAATCTGGTTTATGAAGCTGGCTTCTTTTCCCTCATTCCCAGGCAAGAAACCCTTCTGCAGCTGGAGTCAGTGGGACAGCTTTCACCTTTTAACTTAGGGAGAGCTGCTCCTGACTCACACTGAGAGAAGTAAGGGGCAAACCCATTTCCTCCATAATAGCAGCATTGCCTTGGTGATGCAGGATTTACATGGAGTGAGAATGGGAATTTTTCTTTGTAAGAAGCCCAAAATAAGATAAACACCAGGATACCACTGCAGTGAGGCATGTCAAGTTACTAGAAGGGGATGAAACAGTGCACACACACACAAAAAAAAAAAAAAAAATCCCTCTCTTTCAGCATTAGTGAAAGATGTGACCTCATTCTTTTCCTGGGGCTGTAGAGAGATATGTGGCATTTTCCTTGTAGAGAAGTGTATTTTTCCTTTGGGAAAGGCTGAAAGACTACTTGGGTAGTGTATTATTTTAGACATATTTTGCATTCCAGCTCTCCCTCAGAGGAGGAAGTTGTTCTCTCTCACTTCTTATTCCCCTGTACTGAGCCACGTTTGATCCAACACGTGGGAGCAGACCCCTGGCTAATGCAAACACAAGCATCCACAAGGTTGTGCTGATTTGCACCTGGAGATTTACACCTCCATCACAAATTGCTGGTTTTTCTATAATCATCTTTAACTCCATCCTTCCTCAAGCATTTTCTCCTTTTTTAACCTGATGTCTTCCACCAGAAGACATTTTCTGATCTCTCCATTGTATGTTCTTGCTGATAACTGGAGCCCAAATCACATTTAGCTCTGTCTGCAAAGTGTGTGGCAATGTATTGGGAAAAGGCAGGTAATTCTGTCATGATCTCATACCTTTTGGGCTTCACTGCCCTGAGGAGAGCTTGAAATCTTCCCACTGTGTTGAAAACACTGCTGTAGTGGCAGCTATTGCTCATCCTTAGTGAAGCATTTGAATGAGGGGAAGTTTGTGGGGAGAAATAGTGTTTTTCATTAGATTGCTTGGGGCAGTTGCACACAGCAGTGAGTCTGTGGGGTCTTCACCTCTCAGATCTGAAGGAAAGCGAGGGTGCAACACACCTCCTCTGCCTTTCCAGCTCTAACACAACCTCATCTACCCTTCCAGCTGGGATAAAAGGCATTCCCTGACCTATAGCCACCATCCCTGGAAAGCCTTTTTCTCACCTTATTGAGCTGGGGCTGCTGATGTGGCTTGGGTGTGAGCAGACAGCTGGGAAACCTTGCCCAGGTGTGGACATGGACACTGTAAATGTCACACCCAAGTGTGTCCCTCAGGCTGCCCTAACAACCATGGAGAGAGGTGGATGCTTCTAGGGGGTGATGCCCCTACTCCAAAGCTCCTCAAGCCGATGATTCCTCAGTTTTTGGGCAGCAGCTGGGAATGCCACAGGTGAGAGTCTGCCCTGCAAAGTCCCCCTGAAGGGGTGAGCTCCATTCCCAGTCTCCCCTCAGCCTGGTAAAAATGTTGGGAAAGCACCCAGGGTCCAGTGTGTCCATCCCACTCCTGCAGCCCCCAGGGAAGTCACCTGCATCCAAAACTTCCCTTTACGAGACAGGTACAACCCAGGCACTTTCAGGATGGGGTCTGAGCATGCACTGATGGCTTGTGGAGCCATCATTCACTTTTTTCTTACCCAGGACTCTCCAGAGAACTGCATTTTTCTCTCGACCCTGGATCTGCCAGGGTATATGCTGTTTTTCCATTCCCCAAACGCTGTTGCAATCATTTCTGCCCAGATTTATCTCATTTCAGTAATGTCTCTTGGGTTTCATCTCTATTAAATCGTTTGGACATTGGGAAGTGGGATTACCCCACTTAGCTGTGGCTGTCTCCAGTGTAAGTGACTCCATGTGTGCTTGTGATCCTGGTCCTGTGCAGGGACAGTGGGATGAAACAAGTGCTTTTGGTGTCAGCTTGGGTACCTACAGGGAAATAAATGGGCAGCTCTGCCAGCTCTGTGCCCCCAAGCAGACAGCCTGGGGTGGCTGGTTCCCATCTCTAGGATTCCAAATGATTCCCCTCTGAGCAACCTGGTCCAGTGCAAGGCATCCCTGACCATGGCAGGGGATTGGAACTGGATGATCTTTAAGATCTCTTCCAACCCAGGGGAGGGTGGAAAGGGAAGGATGAAACAGCAGAGTGAAGGGTGGCAGAGGATGCTGAAGCAGGTTTGCTGTCCCAGCTGCTCCTCAGTGTATTATCCTAGCAGCAGGAAAACAGTCTTCATACCATGTTGTACAACAAGATTTTTAAATGGATGTTAAGCCCAAACCCGCCATAAATTTCTCTCAAAAGGACAGATTCTTACAGGGCTCAGTAATGAAGCTTCACTGATGAAAGTGTCTAGTGCTGGTTTATAGCAGTTCTAAGAAATCTGTGTAATGTGAGAACAACCAGTGGGGTATTGACTTTAAATATATTGACTTGGTTTGGTTTAAACTGGTATTTTGGATCAAGAATCTTGAAAGAAGGCTTGACACCAAGCTTTTATGGTAATACTTCTCCCTGATGATACCACACCTTTCCCCCAGTCACCACTAAAGTAAAACTAAGAATAAAAGTATTTTTTTAATCTTTACACTTTATATTAAAAAATAACTCTCAATAAACACCTTCCAGGATCACTTTTGACATTAAACATTGATTTCTATGTCTGTTATAAACCTTGAAGAATTGCCTCAGGCACTTGTAATAATCTAAGCATTAGATAGAAGCATTTTCACTATCTAATTATTACCCAGTTTAATACAAGCTACACTTCAAGAATATTTGAAAAAAGAAATTATCTTTAAAAAAAGGACCCATCCCCCAGCAACTTCACTGTTGCTGTTGAAGCCAAATGCAATGCACATCAATGCAGGGAATACAAATCAGACCACCCAATAACACAACTTTTTTGAAAAGCCGTCAAAACCTGTACAGAAATGTCATGGTCTTATTTCTAAACAGGTAAAAATCTCTCCCCATGGCTCTTATTTCCAGAAGGAATAACATCCAGTTTCATTCTTTCCCATTTCCAGAACGTGGCTCCTTGCTGAGCACATTTCAGACACAAGGTTAATGCAGCAAAGAGATTTGTGCATTCCCACGTCAAGGGCTGATCCCTGCTTATTTATATTTGTGATGCATCATTTGTTTTTGCATTTTTCCCCCAAAACAGGGCCTTTAGAAAATTGAGGTTGTGAGCATTTGCCCGAAATTCAATTCATACGAGGCTGGTGAGTTACATCCAGGCACAGAACAGAAAATTTCTTTAATAGCCTGAATTTAGTGTCTCCTGTACTTCATACAGCTGTTTTCCATAATTTATGTGCACTTACTTAACTTGGCTTTATAATTCTCACTCAAAAAAATTATAGAGGAATGAAATACCCAGCAGAGGAAACTGAATACTTGAGCTGGGATTAATCTCATAGAAACGCAGAATGGTTTGTGTTGGAAGGGACCTTAAAGATCATCTGTTTCCAGCCCCCTTCCATGGGCAGGGACACTTCCCACTATCCCAAGTTGCTCAGAGCCCCATCCAACCTGTCCTTGAACACTTCCAGGGATGGGGCATCCACAGCTTCTCTGGGCAACCTGTGCCAGGGCCCCACCACCCTGATGGTGAAGAATTTCCTCACAACATCTAATCTAAAGCTGCCCTTTTCCAGTTAAAAGCCATTCCCCTTTGTCCTATAACTACATACCCTACAATATTAATGGGGAAAGTGTGAACACTAAATCTAATGCAATAATGACTTATTACAGAAGGAAAGCTATATTTTTTCCCTAAATTATGCCAGTGGAGTACTGAAACCCGTTTGTCTCTCGTGGTACTTTTGTCATAAATCCAAAAGGCAATTAGAGCATTTTAAATCTTGCCTGAAGTAACTCTTGATTTACAGATTTTCCTGCACAGCTGTGAACAGCCAAATTGGGCTTAAAATTCTCCAGTGAGACAGTGAGAAAGCTCATTTTTTGTTAGATATGTCGATCTCCTTCTATAACCCTATGAGGAGTTTGGATGCTCCACATCTCAGACAATCAGGCTACTCATTGTACCCTTAAGTGTGGAGTTGGATGTCCAGCTCTGGACAGAGCTGCTGTTTTCATTTGCTTCTCAGCCAGACACATCTGCAATATTAATGGGGAAAGTTGTAGCAACAGAGACTGAGAAACAACTTCAGAATTGGGCCATCTCAAAGGCCTCAACTGAGAATGATGAGCAAGGGTCACTACAAGGTGCCAGCCCAAGTTCTGTCCTTTTAGGGACCAGGGATGACATTTACCCCTTGGCAGGCAGAGTTTCCTTCCTTGTCTTTGTCCTCCATGCTTCATTCCAGGAAAGTTTTCTGGTGATGCTGTGGTGCTCACAGACAGGAATGGTACCACTGGGAATCCCCTGCACAGACTTCCATCTACATCCCACTCAGAAGATTTGTCTGTGATGGACATGGTTTAGCCCAGAGTGGAACCTACCCATGTTCTGTGTCTCTCTGGTACAGCATGCAGCCTCTCAGTTGGGTGATGGATGTGCTTGTCTTTACCCCTGTGCATGCACAGTACCCATGGTTTCATCTGTGCTGGTTCATCCCATTTTTTCAGGGAACAAAGTTTCACAGCATGTTCATCTACATCCATTTACAGAAGCTGGGGTGGGAAATTTCAGCTATCCAGTGTAGACTTGGAGCCTTCTTACCTTACAGCTTCCACACTCCATCTCCTTCCTTCTGTGCTTGGATCCATCCCTGCAGTTTTATCCCTGTCACATATTTTTAAGGTATTTGTCCCAAAGTGTAAATGTTGAAACAATGCAGGCTTCAGTGTGATCATTTTGAATTTCTGTGAGTGCGTAGAAAAGCCTCAGGATATGAGATGATGATAGGCACTGAGAAACACCTTTCACTGAAGAGGAGAGTCAGCCACAAGTATTGCCAACAAGCTCTAGAAAAAGTGGACAGAACTAGGTGACAGTTTCCTACTTTTCCCCTGCCTGAGGGCAGGAGAAAGAGGTGGTCTCCTGAAGCACAACACCAAGAGAGTCACTGAAGGAAGAAAAGGTCCCCACAGCTCTGGTTTGCTTCAACAGCAGAACCTCTGAGTGCTTTTTCTGGTGCATCCCCCTATGCCAGGAAGGAGACACCCACACCTGGACCCTGGGGATGCCAAGCAAGAGGATGGAGCTCCAGTTCCACCTCTGCTGGCTCTCCTTGCCCATGGCAAGTGGTGCTGGTCCCGTTCAGCACAGGATGGCTGCTGCCTGCAGCCAGCAGTGCTTTTTGAAGGTGGCAAAAAACTGACGGATCAAAAGTTTAGCCCAGAGGCTGCTGTCAGTTTGCTCAAGCAAATAACTTCATACATCTTTCAGAGATTGGTGGGATCTCCCTGTGCAGGAGGGAAACATAAATAAGTGGGAAAACGTTCTGGAGAGAGAGACTAACTCCTGCTCCTGGGCCTCCCAGCTGGGTGTAGATGGGGAAAAGAAAGGGTTGTGGCACTGGAAGTGGGGGAAACAATAGGGCCAGTGCTGGGCTGGGGCAGATAAGCAGGAGGGGACCCCAAAGGGCACAAGGAAGGGCAGGTCCTGTCACTGAGCATTGCAGAGCAAAGCCAGCCCCACGTATTTAAATCTAATACACATATATTTACACAGCACACGTCTATCCCTCTAGACAGATACACTCACAGAGGAACACAAGAGCATCTTATTTTGCTATGCTACACCACCCAGAAAAAGCCAGCCCAGAGCCCTAAGTGCCTGCTGAAGTGACCAGAGCCATTTGCAAGGCACCTGGTACCAAGACACAGGAATCTGTGTTTGAACACTTTATCCTGGTGTTCAGTAATTCACTAAACCAGGACAAAGAGTTTTAAACCAACCGTTTGAAAATCAACTGTATTGCAGTTCAGGCAGACACATTTCCTCTGCCAGGCCACGGGTTTAATAAACACACCAGGCTCATGCCTGAGCTCACAGAGGATAACCTGTAAGCACTGAGTGACAGATTTGACACTTTTTTTGAGCCATACTAGAAATCCCAATTGCTGGAATCAATGTCAAAATTTCTCTCCTTTAGGGTTTTATTTGTAAACTCTCAGGTCCTTGCCTTGGGAGTCAGGGGTGGGGGAGAGGATGGGTGAGAGGTAACTTTCCCAGGAATGTTAAAACCATTGTTTTAATGGTGCACTGTTTATGTGATGACTTGGAGTAATATGAAACCTTGACGTGCTCAGGTTTTTTTTTTTATCAATCTTGCATTACAGGGGTTTGGTTTATTTCCTTTTTATCTCCCTGTGCTTAACAAAATACAAGTGCTAGCTGGGACTTAAGAACAGGGTCCTGACATTGAAAGGACATCACCTGAGAGCAGGTGACTTCCACTTTGAAAGCTCAGACATGTCTTTTTTAGTTCTGCTGTGCTGGGACTGCAGCGGTTTATCCTGGATTTTGAAAAGTAGGAGGATACAAATGGGATCAGACCCCAGCCCAGCCTCCCTCCCACACCCTCCTGAGGAAACAGACTCAGGTCCCTGGCAAGCACAAGGGACAAGCACAAGTAGAAAGCGCTGGCAACATGAAGCTCCTGTTTCCACTTGTCCTGGGCTGGCTCTGAAGCTGAGGTCTTGCAATGTGTCCCAGATTGCAAGACAGGCTGTATTCCATTCGCCATCTGTATGGCAGTTCTCTTCTGTTAAGTGGGCAGTTTTCCTTATCTCTTCCACAACCAGTTCTCCCTCCCGGGAGACTTCTGCTGATAACAGGCTATTGAATGTCACTGCATGACTGGTAAAAGTTACAGCGTCCCATTGTGAGATGCTCCGCCCAGAGGGAGGAGCCAAGCATTCCTAACTGGATATAATCTGGGTTTTTGGGACACCAGACTCAGGCTTTTCCGCTGGATTTCCAGGAGGACTGCCGCCATTCCAATTTGGACAGCTACCAATGCCCTGACCGAAAAGAGTGTCAGGTTGTATTCTGACTCTGTTAGTGGTTTTCCTTTTGCATTATTGCATGTATTTTGTTTTCTTTTTCACTTTGCCTAATAAATTGTATTTCTGACTTGGAGTCTCTCACTAGTTTTGTTTTCAAAGCAAAACACACTTTAACAAGTGTGGGTGAAAAATGCTGCAGGGCCACGAGGTGAAGAAAATGTTTTTTTCTTCCTTTGGTGTTTTGCTTCCTTTGGTGATGGTGGTGAAGGGGAGAGGGCACTTCTCACCTTGAGTGATGCCCTCAGACCTTGTTTTGACCTCAATGCTGGGCTTTGGTACCATCCCAGGGCTGAGCCCCCTGGGCAGGGGTCCAGGGACAGCTCCTGGTCATGGGCTGCCAGGCAGGAGACAGGCAGGAGGGAGCTGTGACTCCGAGAGCTGATCTGGAGATTGGCATCCTTAACTCGGTTCCAGGTTTGACCTGTAAGGACAAAGACACCGCATGCCTGGCAGCGACTGTGCCCTGCCTGTGTGCCAGGCTGCCAGCAGGGGGTTTGTTCTTTTGTGCTTAGGGTTTTATTTTTAGGTAGAACCCAGAGACGCGACGGTGCAGGGAGGCACAGGCAGGGCTTCACCCTCTGGAGAGCTGGCAGCATTTGAATATGTGATTTCACAAGAATTTTGCTTGCCTGGAATTGCACACATTAAAGCTTTTAGAGCAAATGCTTCTTAATTACTCAGCTGTGTTATAAACAAGGTTTTCCCTGGTCCATCATCATTATTCCTCTGCCTCATGCAGCCCTGGCACATGCAGGGACCAACTCACCTGGTGTTTTCTGTGCCTAAACCATAACATTCCTTATCCCAACAAGCTCTCAATCCACAGAGCCAGATCCACGGGAGAAAGAAGCTGTTAGCTACCTTTTGCAATTCAGTCACAAACAACAAACAGGGCCAGTGCTCTTTTCCAAGGTCACCTGCAAGGTCACTACAGTATCAGTGCTCAACAAATTTGTGTAATTCCTGGAAACTTTACTCCAGTTCCTGGAATGAGGTACATCATCCCAAGGAGCATAAGTGCTTCGTTTTGTGCTAGAGTTCAGAGGACATTCATCATCCAGAAATTGGATTTGTGTTGGTTTGCTCTCAGCCTGGGCTATGTGTCCCCTCGGTGGTGTGGCCACTCACCAGCTGTTGTGATCCAGCCCTTCCTGGACCATTTAAACCTGTTGATTTGCTCTTCCCAAGCCCAGAGCAGTTACATTTATCAGGTGATTGACATATTCAGGAAGATTTAATTGAACAGGCCCTCTCAGAGACAGCATTACTGGGACTTAGATCCTTTTCACTCAGCTTCTGGAGGCACATGTCAAAAAGGTTATGAGCAAATTTCCCGCCTGGAAAACCTGATGGGCAACCAATAGCATGCAGTTCATTCTCATTAGTGACAGGAAAACACCACGGGTGTTACCTGAATATTTCTGGTCTCTGCCTGCATAAGCAATACCCAGTCTGATACTGAGTCCCTCTTTTCCAGGACAAGCAATTTGATTTATTACCTGATAATTCATGCAGTTTCAGCAGATCACCACTCACTAACCTTAGGGGGAGCAGGATAAATTTTACAGCCATAAATGAAGGACAGAGGAGGGTCCTCATGCAGGAGGTCTGTGGCACTGGTTTTTAAAATGCTTTTGCTGAATAGTAACAGCTGCTCCTGTAAACCTGCTGCCCAGTGATTCCCCTGCTGACCACGGGGAAGAGATGTCAGTCAGATGTTTTGACAAAATTTCACTTTTTGGATGTTGAAACATTTCATAATTGTTGTTTTGGTGCAATTATGTCAGAAATAAACCCACAGAAACCTCATGAGGTCCAACAAGGCCAAGTGCAAGCTGCTGCAATCCCCTCTGCCAATACTCACTGAGGGGTGAATGGACTGAGAGCAGCCCTGCCAAGAAGGACCTGGGGACACTGATGGATGGAAAATGGAACGACCCAGCCATGTGCAGTTGCAGCCCAGAAAGCCAACCACATCCTGGGCTGCATCACAAGCAGCATGGTCAATAGGTCAAGGGAGGTGATTGTCCCCCTCTATCCACTCCTGTGAGACCCCTCTTGGAGTGCTGCATCCAGGCCTGGGGTCACCAGCATGGAAGGACATTGTCACTTGTTGGAGTGAGTCCAGAGGAGGCCACAAAGATGCTCAGAGGGCTGGAGCACCTCTCTTCTGAAAACAAGCTGGGAGAGTTGAGGCTGTTCAGCCTGGAGAAAAGAAAGCTCCAGTGAGGCCTTACTGGGTCTTTAAATACTTGAAGAAAGAGGATTTATAAGAAAGATGAGGAGAATGACAAGAACAAGGGGTAATTGCTTCAAACTGAAAAAGGACACTTGTAGACGAGATATTTGGAAGAAATCTTTTACTGTGAGGGTGGTGAGGCACCAGCACAGGCTGCCCAGAGAAGCTGTGGATGTCCTATCCCTGGAAGTGTCAAAGGCAAGGCTGGACAGGGCTTGGAGCAACCTGGGATAGTGGAAGGAGTCCCTGCCTATGGCAGGGAGCTTGGACTAGATGATCTTAAAAGATCTCTTCCAACCCAAATCATTCTATGATTCTATGATTTTAATAAGCTAACCAAACATATTTATTAGTCAGTTCCAAATCCTGGTGCCCAGGGGGTGTGGCTGGGACTGAGCTGAGGGCTCCCCTGGAGGAGCAGAGGGACCCTGAGTGCTGGTGGGCTCTTGCAACACTCCCTGACCCCCATTGCTTCATCTTTCCTTGAGAGTTAATCTCTTTTATGAAATTTGACATTGAAATGCCTCCCTTATACAGCAGATTATGATTGTAATTAGCTACAGGATAAATAACACTGTATTGAGTATTACACTAGATTCCTCCTTTATTCTGTCACTGAAGCATGTTTTTCCCCTATTGCTTCTCCCAAATTATCATGAGACTTTTGTAAAGAGAATATTTGCACAAAAAAAGCTGTGGGCAATTGCTCTTGAAAAGATTCTTGCAGTTACTTAATACTGTGAAAGGGCAAAATGAAATGCTATTTAAATGTATTTTCATGCTAAATTAGAATAATGAAACTTCCTCTTGATGCTCTGGCAATGAAATTGGAGACAACTCACTTTACCCAGGTAAACTGTGCAGACTAGGAGCAGCTTTTCAAATAGAAGGAATGGAGATTATCAGCAGATATATTTACTTTAATATTTTAGCTGGCTGTTTGCATTTTTAAAAAATTAAATTATTGTAGTCTGCTCCACTTGAAAACTAACTTTTTGTGTGTCACAAGATGGGGGAATGAGGATTCTTGATGGGAATCAGGGAAGCTCCTAGCACCCAGGGAAAACAAGGCTGGAGAGAGTTTCAGGGGGCCCAGCATGAGGAGCTGGAGAGGGACTGTGTTCAGCAAAAGGAAATTACATTCTCTGAACATCATCAAGGAGACAGAAGACACCACAAATTCGTGATACAGGATCCCCAGGCTCCTCTGGGGGCCCCTGCTGCATCTCCCATCATCTCAGCTCCTGAAATCACCCCGAAAGCAGAAGCCATTTGCTGTGAGTAGCTGCTGCAATCACCATGCTCCTCGATAACTGACATCATTCTCTTCCCTCTGGAGAAGGGTTTGTAAACAAACCCTCTCCTCTGTGACAAGCCATTAGTTCAGGTAATGCTGTGGCTCTGAATAGAAACTCCCAGAGCCAGCCAAAGCCCAGAGCTGATATTTTCTCCATGGCAGTGCCCTTGTGCTTCCGTATCTCACAGCTCTGGAGCAGCGTGGGGCCGGGCTCGCCATATGTGCTGCAGTTCCTGCCTGCCCCTCCTCGCTGGAGCAGCATTCCAGCCTGGATCTGTGGCTGGGCAGGGATAAACCTGTGAAAATGAGACCTTCATTCCTCCCCTTGACCTTACCAGTGCCCACAGTCCTCAAGGTAAGGTTTGTAGGCATGAGATGCTCGGGTTGATGATGTTTCTCCTTCTATGAGCCACTCCCAAAACCTCCTGATCCTATTCCTGAAGCAAATAGACAGGAGCTGAGGGAAGAGAAATAGGGTTAGGAAGCCCAGCTGTGTAAAGAAGAAGGCAGGAGAGAAGTGGCAGCATTTCCCAGCTCTGGTAAATACAAATATCCACAGTGAGGGACAGGAATGATCTCAGCAGCCCCAGGACAGAGGTGTCCCCCAAGTATGCACACCCTGGTAAAAATGCTAACACTCACCTTCTGTGTGTGTCTATTATGTATGTCTGTGTGTATATATATAATTTTTAATATAAAATGGGGGTATTATATAAACATTTATATAAAAATTTCTATAAAAGCATTTTTATAAAAGCATTTCTATAAAATGCTGATGTTTTTAATGTATATGTATGTATATATTTACATATGTGTATATATGTATACATTTTTACAAATATATGTGTGTATATATATATAAATATTTGTGTGTAAATAGATATGTGTGCAAATTTTCCTGTATCTCTTCTCTCTCATTGATGATGTCTAAATAACATCATTCCTCCCTGCTGGACACAGTCCATCCCCAGTGTTCCTCCTGCTGGGGCCCCTGAACATGAAACCAGTCTTATTTTTCTACAGGGAGCCAAGAGCTGCCCTAATTCCCATCAAGAAATCCTCTTTCCTCCCTCTTGTGACACTTAAAAAGTTAGTTTTTAAGTGAAGCAGGCTATTTAAAAAAAGAACCCTAAAGGAATAAAAAAAAGGTCTGAAATATTATAAGAAATACATTTACAGATTTCTTGTACAAGCACACACACAAACATCCAGAAAAGCCCAGCCCAAACCACAACCCTGCACCTCGCGACAGAACCTCCCTCCTGACTCAGCAATAAGCAGCTCTCCTGATTATCATTTCACAATTCAGAGCACCTAACCTCACATCAGATGTGTATTTTCCTGTCGTACAGCTCACCTGAGGCTACGTAAACCTCGCTGAGCTGCTGCTGCCTGTCTCAGCCCTGGGAATACAACTTAATGATTCACTCCTCGCCTGGACCAACATGTCAGCCCCTCCTGATCGTACGACTTGTTTAACCTCTGAGGAATAGGAGCTACCCTGACACCTGATGTGTCACATCAGCTATCAGGATGCAAGAGAGAGATCTGGCTGCCCCATCTCCATAAATCCTTGATCTCTGTAGCAGGGCTGTCACTTCTCCCTGCAGAGGCTGTAATTTCGGGTTTGCTTTGAGCTGGCTGCGGTACACCTTGGGTTTGATATCTTCATCACAACTCAGAGCCTCTGTGCCAGCCCAGGATGGTGTTGCTACGACTGCTCTCAATGATGGTGCAAGATGTCCAGCAAGGACTTCAAAGCCTTTGCAGATGCTTTTTAATGAAGCCTCGTAGTGAGCTATAAAGCGAAGAGGCATCATTAAATGTCTGCACAGACAGAGAGAGGAATTATCGCTGCTGAGACCGTCCCTTAAAGTCACACCACTGAGTGGGCTCAACCAGGATGAGGCAGCCCCCCTGTCCTGCCCCACTCATTAGAAAATGCTTTTTTTTAACCAGATTGACACCTCCATAGCTGCAAAGTGGCCATAAATCACAACATTAAAGCCTGAAGACCAGTGCTGCTGCTCTGAATGCAGCAGGCAGCTTGGGGAACCCACTGCTGCCCATCCATCTCCACATCAGGGCGTGCCCTTCCTTCTTCTCTCCTGGGGAAAAAAAAAAAAAACCATCCTGGAAATGAAGTAGTCCAGCCTGGGAAAAACCCTCTTTCCAAACTGGAAAATGCCACCTATTACAGGAACTTTTTTCCCCCCTTTTTTCACCCACCCAGTTTTTGTTTCCATGGAAACATGGCCAGTAAATCGGCTGGCCAGAGGCAGCCCGGGAGTGGGGAAACCCCTGGGGAGGTTTCCATACCTGAAAACTACAAGGGGTAATTTGCAAAACATAGGCTTTTTGTTCCTTGGGGGCTCCCAAGTCTCTCCAAATGTTTAAATGCAAATAAAAGATTAGTAAGTTTCCTACACCTAAATATAAGCACAGAGTTTAACAGCTAAATGTTCCCACCTGAACCTGGGTGATGCTTTGGAGAGTCTCAGCTTCAGGTGGAGATTCTGGTGCATGGCCTTGTCCCTTGCACTGGGGACAGACTTTGGAGCCTGAGGGTAAAGGTAGGACCAGGGTGGTTCCTGAGGTCTATATAAGGGGAGATGTAGGACATAAATAGATGTGTCTAAGTATTTATACAAACAAAAAGGAGGGGAGATAAAAACCTACAAATTTTAAATATTTTAAATTATTTTAGTGACAGAAAGCACTGGTAAGTGCAGCTATGGGCCAGCCCTGGAAACCAGAAATCACTTCCCATAAAGAAAGAATAACCAGCCTCAACCAGGTGCACCACCATTCCATGCCATCCCACTGCAGGGAAAACAGCCTGACATGATGCACATGGAAGCAATGCCATCTTTTCTTTATCAGCAAAGAAATTCCCAAAAGCATTTGCTCAACACACCCTTTCCCCAGGATACATCATCTGGGATGGTCTCATGTTGGATACCCGGGCTAAGGCTGAGAAAACCTGAGCCTGTGGCTGCATCTTGTTGCTGACCTTCCCACTCGCTGTGTTTAATTCAGAAATCCAATTATATCACTTTTAAATCCCCAAATCTTGTGCTCTTTCTCCTGTGCACATCTCTTCACCAGCCCTGATCAATATTTCCAAGCTTCTTACCGGGGAGCAAACCGCAACTGCGCTGCAGGATTTGCTCTCACGCCGCCAAAGCAAAGCTCTTCCCTGCTGCTACCCACGAGCCTGCCGTGCTGGTCAGGGAAAAATCACCAGCGGGGGTGATGGACAGGTCTAGTCCAGCTCTGTGTTGCTAGAAAATTAAAATGAAAAGCCAGCTGTGGGTCTAAAGCCGGCGGGGGCCGGCGGGCAGCGGCGTGTGCTCCCTCTGCCGTTGCGGTCGCAGCAGTGATGGACTCCGGGCAGGGATGCACAAAGCAGGGAAGGCAAGTCCAGCCAAAAAATCTTGTTTTCCCATTAAAGTAGGAGTTTTAATAGCTGATGACGATGCTCTCTGCCTGGCCACCTGTGTCAGGCTGCTCCTGGCAGGTAGAAAGGCAAGCTGGAGAAAAGAGCAGTGGGGACAAAGGTGATTGCTCTGGAGCCCCTTGGTCAGGTTAAATCTGTGTTTCAGAGCAATGTTCAGGGCCTCAAAGAACAGATATTTGGGCAGGATCAGTGGGTGCCTGCAAAGGGGCAAGTTTTATTCCTGGAGGCTTTGCAATGTGCACGCTGACTTGTATCAGCATTGCTGCTTGTCTTAGGGAGGCTGTAGCATCACTATGAAGTCAGCTGAAGGAAGGAGGTGATTTTTATCCCCCTTAACTCCCTTGCAGCATCAGCCCAGCCAGCCCTGAGGAGCCCTGCTCTCCCTTGCAGAAGGTTTAACCTATAACCAAATATTGTGTGACTGGGGCAAAAGTGTCACGAGCTCCAGGACATGTCTGGGATGGGGCAGAAGCACAGCCCTGCCCCTGTCAGTGTCTCCCAGGACTCAGCTCAGAGATGTGCCTGTCCTGAAAGCACACAGAGATTGAGCACTGCTTGAGCTCTTTCACAATGCTCTTTCACAGCCCACTGTCTGAAACACAGGGCACTGGAAGGGGCTCCAAGCTCTCTCCAGAGCCCTTTTTTCTCAGTATGAACAACCCCAGCTGTCTCAGACTGTCTCCAGGAGTAGGTGCTCCAGCCCTCAGAGGATCTTCACGGAGTCCCTTGAACCTGCTCAAATAGCTCCATGTCTTGCTTATACTTAGGGCCCCTGAATAATTTGCATCACTGTTTATCTCACCTTAAATATACGTGCCAAATCCTTCTTGTCTGGTATTCGGGCATTCCCCTGGATCAGGATACCCAAAGTTACTGTGTGCAGCTGCTAAATGTGACAGCACAGGAGAAATACCTCCAGTTACTATTTAGTTGAATGCACATAATTAGCCACTTGCTGTATCTTTATTTCAAAATGTCTTCAACCAGGGATGTGCTTTGCACCCTATAGTGCCAGTGGCTGCCTCCACTTCCCCATCCAGGCTGTGGAAGTGACATTTCTCCTTGTGGATGGGGTAATGAGGAGGACACAAGTCCCTGCAAAGCACCCCCCCATGCCTTCAGCACCAATCCCATCAGAAAGGACCCAGAGGACAGCGGCTGGGGACATACATGCATGTTTTCTCTAAGTGGGGAGGATGGCAAAACTGGCAAGGGGCCAGCGGGAAGTATTTGTAAACACTTTGTAAATGATCCAATTTTCCTGAGCATCTGTTCATGACTCACTTGCCAGCTCCATGGACCCAGTGCTGGTTGCTGAAATGGCAAAGGCTGGAAAAGCCCCAGACTGGCTGTGACTTCGATCCCATCACCAAAGCAATTAATTGGCAACAGCCTCGCTCTGACAACGCAGGCTCCTCGAAATAACACAACCAGGAAGGTGCCTCATCATTACTGCCCTGCTTCTCAGAACACTGTGCTCCAGCCCACAGACACTTGCAGCTGGCCTCTCCTCAGCATCCTTTGCCATGGGGAGGACATTGCCTGTGTTCCTCCTGGAAGGATGCTCACAGCAGTTTGAGTAGGTGCCTTTGCCACACTGGAGCTAGGGATAACTATGACCAAAACCTAGTTTGGTCCTAGTTAAGACAGCAGCAGTGAGAACAAGTGTTTTCCATAGGGGGTTAAATATTACAGCAAGCTTGACACAGTTTTCTAGGTTTTTGGATAAAGACTGAGCTCAGGAATTGGCAGCAGCCTGTCAATATGAAATGACCTCATGTAATCTCTGATTTCTGTGTCCTGCTATGCCCTTTCCCATTGAAAGTGATCAACTCTTAAAAAAAAAATGCAATATTTTGCAAATGGGTTTCTTCTTAATAAATCACCTGGAAAGAAAGCACGAGGACATCAGGCTCCACAGACCTGAACCAGTAGTGATGACCCAGTAGATATTTACTGCTGTGGTTCCAGCTACATCTTCACCTGCATTAATTTTTCCCCTTTAAATTGGGTTTGAATCACAAGACCAAATCTTCATTTTCAGCATAGATTGGGACCCTCTCTGGGCAGCCTGGATCTGCAAGAAGGACAGTTTAGCATGGATTTGGAGCAGACTGAAGAAGAAGAAGGGATGTGCTGGTTCTTCATCCCATGTTAGTTCATTCTCCCAACTCACCACAAGATGTTTCCTGCTTCTTACCATTACCTGGGAATTTCACATGGAAAATTCCTGAGTACTGAAGGATGCAATGATTCTAGGGATGCCTTTCATCCCCACTCTTTTCTCTCTCCAGTAAATTAGTGCTTATGTGGGAAATGAGCTCAGACATTGCTCGGGGCACAGTGCATCTGCCAGCATTTGGCCAGTCAAGCACTGCCATCAGTGCCCATCAAGTCCAAGTCGTGCTTTCACACCCTGGCCTGGGGTTTTCAGAGGTGATATATTAATTTTTTTTTTTTTTTTCCCAGATGAAGATGACCCCATTCATGTCTCCTAATCCCTTTGTCCTCTTGCTAATAATTAGAGCAGCGAGAGGCTGGGAACACGCCTGGCACGCCTGGGAAAGAAAAACTCTCCTGCCTCAGGGAGGGTTTCTCCAGCCAAAGGAGAAATAGCTAAAATAAGAAAAGAAGAAGGAAAAAGAAGCCAGCAGCCCTTAGATGGGCTGTGTCTATCTCAAGGACAAAATATCCCTCCCCACAATTCCTGATACAGAAAAGGATGGTAACATCTCCATCAGGAAGGAACCACAGAAAAGGGATGGAAGGGAGGAATCACAGTATGTTGAGTGACTAATACAGGATCTTGTGCTCAAAACTAAAGGTGTTGGAGGTTCAGACTCCACTCTCATACATCACCACCATCAGGAATCATTTGCCTGGATTTAACAGGATGATCTATTTGAATCAAGAGAGGAAATTCTGTTCCTTACTGTATTACTCAGAAATCCCTGTGGGTTTCTTGCCATGCAGGCTCATCCTGCATGAAATGAATTCTGGAGTTGAAAACCCAACCAACCTTCAGACTGGCCTTGTTTCAGTGACTTTTTAGTTTTGAGGGTTACTTTTGGGAGATGTGGGCTCACCTAGGTGGGCTCCTTACTGTGAGGATGTTCCGTGGGAATTAGTCACAGCAGTCCTATGGAGTTCGTTGCCACAGGAGAGCAGTAGTGTGTCACCTCACCTGCCAAAATCCCCAGATCAAACTTTCTCATCCCCAAAAAAAGCCAATTTCAGGCATCTAATTAATTGCTGGCAGCTCATGGGGTGGATGTAATGGGATAAACTCTGGTTCAGAACTGGGATGGGCTTGCAGGAGAGAGGATGATCATCTCTTCAGACCTCTGCAGCTGGTGCTGTGGTTTGCACACTCCCACTGCAGAGCTTTTCCTTTAGGCTTTTCTTCATTGAAAAAGAAAAAAAAAACACAGTCTTTGGCAAAAAAAAGAAAAAAAAAAAAGAAAAAAAGATAAAAACAACCAGTCTTGTGGTTAATGTATCTTGTATCTCATCAGTGCAAGTTTTTTCCTCTAGCTGTCATTAACCTGCCTATACTTGGTTGTGTGTTCTTGACTTAAAACCAATGAAGTCCAGAGTGAAAACCCTGGGTTATTTCCTTGGAATTCCATAGGCTCTATTCAAGTTCCCAGTAGGATATTCCAACTGGGAATTAACAGGAGTGTTTTTTCTTGTGACCAAGCAAGTCAAAGTCGGGTTTAAATGTGTAATAAAACCAAGATGATACCTATGGGACAAAGGGCAAGACACATTTTGAATTAGCATGGTGAAATTATCTGTAAGCATGTAGATTGAAAGGGAATGGCTCATACACATCCAATAGGAAGAAAATAATGATGTTCTAGTGTTGGGTTATGAAAACAGCATGATCAAGGAAGACCCAGTGTGGGCTGGCCTCCTCTGAGCAGGAGGATGCAGGAGACAGGAGATGTGATCCAGGGCTTATTAATCCCTTGATAAAATCTCTAAAAGGGATTCGGCGCCAGAACACCGGGCTGCAGAGAAGGGGTCATGCTGTGTGGCTTCAGCAAGAGGCACTCCCTCCTTCCCTCCTTTTCTCCTTCCCTCAATCTCTATGTCTCTCCATCAGTGTGTCCTTCCTTCCTTCCTTCCTTCCTTCCTTCCTTCCTTCCTTCCTTCCTTCCTTCCTTCCTTCCTTCCTTCCTTCCTTCCTTCCTTCCTTCCCTTCTCCTTCCTTCCTTCTCCTTCCTTCCTTCCTTCCTCCTTCCTTCCTACCTTCCTTCCTTCCTTCCTCCTTCCTTCCTTCCTTCCTACCTTCTTCCTTCCTTCCTTCCTTCCTTCCATCCTTCCTTCCTTCCTTCCTTCCTTCCTTCCTTCCTTCCTTCCTTCCTTCCTTCCTTCCTTCCTTCCTTCCTTCCTTCCTTCCTTCCTTCCTTCCTTCCTTCCTTCCTTCCTTCCTTCCTTCCTTCCTTCCTTCCTTCCTTCCTTCCTTCCTTCCTTCCTTCCTTCCTTCCTTCCTTCCTTCCTTCCTTCCTTCCTTCCTTCCTTCCTTCCTTCCTTCCATCCTTCCTTCCTTCCTTCCTTCCTTCCTTCCTTCCTTCCTTCCTACCTTCCTTCCTTCCCTTCCTCCCTTCCTTCCTTCCTTCCTCTTCCTTCCTTCCTTCCTTCCTTCCTTCCTTCCTTCCTTCCCTTCCTTCCTCCCTCCCTCCCTCCCTCCCTCCCTCCCTCCTCCCTCCCTCCCTCCCTCCCTCCCTCCCTCATGCCTCCATTCCTCCCTTTTTTCCCCCTCCTTTCACCCTTCCTTCCATCCCCTCCCCCTCCATCCTCCCTCCCGCCCCCCCCAGCCTCCCTGGGTCTTTTCAAACAGGATCCCCCATTCAGAGGGGATTTCTCCACGCCAGGCCCGATCAGGGGGATTAAGAGCAATTAAACCTGATAAATTATCTGCCTGAAACATTTTTTCAAAGTGGCCACTGTGCTGGAGCAAAGTCCCTGTCGCTTCATTTCCCCTGTGAAGGGGGATCAGGGCACATCAAGCCCCGCTGACCCGCTGACCTCCGCCTGCGCCGGGCAGGGAGCAGCGCGGGACCCGCGCCGACACCGCGCTCCCCTGCACGCCCCACCGCAAGTGAAACCGGCCCCTCCGCCCCTTTTGGCAGGGCTTTAGCCTCTGGGAAGCGTCAGGGATGCCTCCCAGGCTGAGGCAAGCAAAGCGGGAGCGGGAGCAGCCTGCTTCCTTTAAGGCTAAACAAACAGCCTTTGCCTTCAAAGCTCACAGAAATCGTTGTCCTAATTGTCTCCAATTTAATATTTCTGCATCTGCTTTCGTGAAGACTCCAGGTATCTCTCACTTCAAACCTTTTCCAGCTTCTGCTTGGCTGCAGGAGCCAGAGTAGAGGGCTTTAATGGCAATTTGGAGCGTCCTAAGTTTGAATAAACCCCCAGACCTACACCAGTCCTCAGGGTGCTCCGAAAGGCACTGTGGTTTCTAACTGGGTGCTTTGAGCTAGTGTACAATCTCAGGCTGTTTTATCCACCCTTTCCCTCTGTACCCTCAGCCAAGGGTCCATAAAATTCCTGCTTTTATTTTCAGCCCTGTGCTGCTGCTCAACTCAGCTGCCATCTGGATCCATCTCCTCCCAGCTGATTGCCTGCTCTCAGCCACAGCAGACCTGTGCCTGCTCCCATCATGGGTTTATCAGAGAAAGGGGTTCAGCCCCATGGAGCTACTCCAGATTTTGGGTGCTGTAATAAGGAGCAGAATTCAGCCCCTTAGACAAGATCTTTGATTTCTATAGGAAGGTTGAAGAACAGCATTTCTGGCTCTTGCATTTTTCTGGTTTTCTTTCACACACCTTCACTCCATTCATTAGAATAGGAAAAGATGCCACAAAAAAATCTAATGATGCCTAAGTGTCTTATATTAATGCATGTTACTGTTAATGCAATATAGTGCCCACCCCAAAAAATCATGAAAACAAAGCAGCTCTGTGTGGGAGCACAATTCTGAGTACAGCCATGCAAAGTGGGGGAATATGCTTGTAAAGATGCTAATGCAGTGCTATGCAGCTGTATCCAGATTTTATATCCTTGCTGGAGCCCCCCATCTGGAAATCCACCCCTTGCCTCTCAAGTCCAGTTATTCAGAAAGAACTTTGATAAAAAACTGGGATGCTGAGCTCTTCAAACAACAAATCACTTTTCTCTGGCCTGTCTGCTCTACCAACAGCTTGAAAGTCTTGGGTCAAGTTACCCCTGAGCTTGTACACCCAGAATCAGCACATGACGAAGTTCTGCAAAGGCCACATCTAGATAAAGATGTTCCTTGCTGTTTGAGCTGATGGACACCTCAAAATATAGGCTGAAACTTTAAAAAAGCACTTTTATTTATCTGTATGCTAGGCCCTTCTGCTTTTACTTTCCCTACATGGCCTAACATTAATTACCTGGCTGAAACATGCCTGCAAAGGGAAAACCATAAACTGGGAAAGACCTCCAGAAATGTGAGCTGGCTCTGAGGGCAGATCAGCACTAACATGACCTGTGTGTCCTGTAGCATGTGTCAGCCCTGTGAACCATCCCACTGCTGGGGGGTTGCTAGGGAATAACCTGTGGATGGGTTGTCTGGCGCTGGAACAGGCTGCCCAGGGAAGTGCTGGAGACACCACTCCCTGCAGGGATTTCAAGGACATGTGGATGTACCACTCGGGGGCAAGGTTTAGTGGTGGGCTTGGCAGTGCTGGGTTAACAATGGTTCTATTCAATGACCTCAGAGGTCTTTTCCAACTATTCTATGGTTCTATGATTCTATGGGCTGAGAATGACTTCAGGAATATGTCCACAGCCAGTGAAAGAGAAAGATGAAGTCACTCACACCAAAGACATGAGAAATTCTGATCTGAATGGAGATTTCATTCTGGAACTGTTCATCTCTTCCCTTTTCTGGCAGAGATGAAAATGCCATCCATTTTAGGTCATCCACACCCCTGCTCACCCCCTCTCCCTTCTGCCCAGAGTGCCTCTCCCTGCCCCAACACCCACTATCCAAGTTAACATCACAACATCCAGATGTGTAGCAGCCAGGAAAATCCAGCACTTTCTCATTTCTATCACCTGCACCCGCATCTCATCTTCATCTTCCTCTCCTGGGAAACGTCTCCCCTCCCCATGCCCATACTCCTAGGCAGGGGCTTGCTGGATAGCATAGCCATCATCACAATGCTCCTACCATTAGGCATAATAATGCTGCTCCTACTATAAGTGATTCATTAAATTGATTTCACAAGGAACTGCTATTCCTGCTCACAGCACCATCCGGAGCACACTAGGAGTGCATGGCGTTATTTACATTTGTTTGCCCGCACCAAGGCTGACTGTAACTCATAAATATTTATAGAAGCAGTGTGTATCTACAATACCCAGTCAATTCTCAGTGAGTGCTGTGCTAGGCTTTCTGGTCTAGCCTGTGGTTTTATATAAAACCGATGATGCAGAAAGGTAAGGAGAAAGGAAAAGACAAATTCCTGGTCCACATAAGCCCGCTGGTGTTTGCCTGAGTGAGGGGAATCCACACCTCTGGGAGAGCTCCCGAGACAGCACAGTTTGCAGATGCTTCATGGCACATAAGTCCCTAAGTCCGGGGAGCTGTGGCCCGGCTCAGACGGGCGCAGGAGCCAGCTCTGCACAAGCCTAACGCAGCGCCAGTGCCTGCGAGCCAAGGAGGATGGATTTACTGTCCTCCAGCAGTTGCGGCAGGCAGAGTGCCAAGTGGTATCTCCAGTGAGCGCGGCTGGGCATTCGCTACCCAGGTTGCAGGGGGACATTTACTGAATGACACTAATAAAACCCAAAAACAAAGCAGGCTAATGTCGGTAATTCCCTCGGACAATTTAAATGCACATATTTTAGGAGAGGAGCAGCCTCCCACACATCCATTCTCACACCACGCTCTCTAAATACTGAGAACAATGTGGCCGCTGCACTTTGGAGAAGAAAGTGAGAATAGATTTGGGGCCTGGAAGTGTCAAGCAGAAGCCGCAGAGCCAAATGTCACAGAGCCGTGGGACTGCAGGAGAGAGCAGGAGAGACGGCGTGTGAGCATCCTCTCCGCAGAGGCACGGGGGGACAAAGCTCTCTGCTCAGGGTCACGGCAGCAAGTGGCCACCTCACTACTAACATTTGCCTCAAATGCTGCACACAGCAAACATCCTGGTCTTCCCCTGCAGCCCGAGCAGAATCGCCCCTGTATCCGCACCCAGGTTTCAAGGATAAGCACGCGGTGCTACTCTTGCAGTGCTGAATGGGCCCGGCAGACGCGGTCCCCTCTCCACCCTCATCCTCATGTGGA
>NC_071571.1:8038533-8051033 GCF_024509145.1 Vidua macroura
GCAACGCAGCAGCGAACATTGTCTCCACCCTGGGAAACCGAAAGGGCTTTTCCTTTTTCCTTTTTCCTTTTTCCTTTTTCCTTTTTCCTTTTTCCTTTTTCCTTTTTCCTTTTTCCTTTTTCCTTTTTCCTTTCCTTTCTTTTTCTTTTCCTTTTCCTTTTCCTTTTCCTTCCCATTCTCTTCTCTTCTCTTCTCTTCTCTCTCTTCTCTTCTCTTCTCTTCTCTTCTCTTCTCTTCTCTTCTCTTTCTCTTCTCTTTCTCTTTCTCTTTCTCTTTCTCTCTCTTCTCTTCCTCTTCTCTCGCCAATCACCATATTATTGTGCTCTGGGCTGTTGTTTACCCTTACTTTCTACCTAACTTTAACAAAATTGGAGGCTTTTATTGTTGTTTGACAGTTTTCGATTGGGCCCGGGAAGGCTGTCCCCAGTCCCAGCGGGCGGGCGGGAGGGGAGGGGGCTGCTCCTCGTGGGCAGGGGCAGGGCAAGAAGAGGGGGCCGGGGGAGGGCAGGGGCGAGAGGACAGGGCCAGGGGCAGGGCGAGCCAGGGACAGGGCCGGGCCAGGGGCAGGGCGAGCCAGGGGCCGGCACTCCCACCCCACCCGCGCACCCTCCCTCCCGTGGGAAGGGGAGGCGGTGGGGGGTGGCTGTGCCCCGTCACTCCTTGCTGCGAACGGTAGCCGTGACCGAGCGCTGCTTTCCCGAGTCAAGGCTCTGACATTCACCCTCATCCGTTCCCTCTCGAGCATCCTCCGTGCCCCACACCGGGTGCCCTCGTCCGTTCGGCGGGGATCCCCGTCTCGGGCCGGGCCGGGGAGGCAGCAGCGGGCTCTGCCCTCGCCACGAGCAGCTCATGAAATTTTCATGATCTTGCAAGAAAGTGGAAGCCAGGGTCTCCAACCCGTCTCTTTGCCCCCGTTGATGGGAAAGTATTCCCGCTCGAAGTGGATGGATGGGCGATGCCGGTCCCACCGCAGGTTGCGGGCTGGGACACCGGCGGCCGCAACGCGCCCTTCATCCTGCCTGGCATTGGGGGGAATTGGGAAAATCCGGAGGTTCCATGGGTTTCATTCTTGTGGTTGTCGGCGGTGCAGTGAGAACCCGGCGGCACTGGGGAAACGCGGCCGTGCTGGCTGAGCTCTTCCGGCCCGCCGGCTCCAGGAAAGCCTGGATAGGGCTAGGCGGGGGTTGCTGCTGGTTTTCCCCTTCCAAAATTGATGCGAGAACCCAGGGAAGGCCGGGCAGCGCGGGGCACACCGCCTGCGGCATGGCTAGGCTGGCAAAGGAGCAGCGACCTCTCCCCTCTCCTCTATCCTCCGCCAGCAGCTCCAACGCTCTGCAAAGCTGCCTCAAAGGCTTCGCTTGGAAAAAAAAAAGTGATGCCGGGTGGTGAGCGGGAGGCACACGGGGGCCGCCGGGGCCGCGGCGATGTGCCCAGGCTGTGCCCACGGGGTCGCTGCCAGTCTCCCCCGGCGGCACGGGCAGGGACTGGCTGGAAATGGGGGGATCGCTGTAAACCCGGCGAAATTTGGTGAATGCCTGCGTTTTGAAGGCAGTCATTCCACGCTGGGAGAACGGGAGGCGCAGCACCTCCCTTCGCTTCCACTATTGCTTTGGGCATTTTGGCTTCCCAGCATCTCGGGGTTTGTTGTTTTGGTTTGGTTTCCTTTTTCCCGAATATGGGGGAAAAGCTGGAAGGAGGGTTTGCCGGTGGAGCGCCACAAACAGTCCAGGAGCCTGCCCGCAGCCCGGCCCGGCCGCGGAGCCTGCCTGCTGCCCGCCGGCGGGCGGGGGTCGGCCGCAATCTCCCTCCCTCCTTCCCCGTACCGAGCTCCCGGGTTGTCATCCCGTTTCTAAAGTTCTCAGTGCCAAAAGCGCCGAGCAAAGGGCAGGATTTGCTGCACCCACACACTCAACTATTTGAGGGAGGGAAAACATATAAAATTTTAAAGGGTGGCAGCATGGAATGAGCCTCGTTGAAACTACGCGGAGAGCGTAAGGAAAATAAATATTGCTGGTGTGAGGAGAGGTGATATTTGCAGGCAGTAGGTCTGCAAGGGGAGGCTGAAGAAAAGAAGGAAACGAAGCCAAACTCCCATAGTCAAGCCATCTCTCCCGGTGACCCGCAGTGGTTCCCGAGGAAAAGCCCCCGCATGCTGCGACGCCGCTTGCGAGGCGAGCAATAGTTCTGCTGGGGAATGTTTCTACAGAGATCGAGCTCCCAGATAAAAATAACCTTGGGAAAAAAAAAAAAAAAATAGACCGTTCAGATTTCTTCGGTTCGGTATCAGATCACTCCTTCACCCCTCGCCGCCCCCCCGCTGCCTCTGCATACCTGAGCTGCTGGGTTATTGTCAGAGGACAGGCAGATGCAGTAATTGTTTTGTACAGCTTTGTTTATCTCCTACTTCGGAGTTTACCTCAGGAATTCTCCTCCCTGTCCTAGGTACGGCAGAAATATCCCCGCGAAGGAGCGGGATAAACGAATGGGAAGGTTAACGCTGTACCGGCAGCGAGCGGGCAGGTAACAAGGGGTTCAAGGAGGTTTAAAGTTTTTATCGGTAACTCGGGTCCGCCCGGGAGCGAAATATTTGAAGTGCAGCACCTTGAACACGTTTAATTATGGGGTAGTAGTAGAGCGAGAGCTTCCAAGTAATTAGAAAATACTTCTTGGGAGACAGGCTAATCGCTTTTCATGGAGCTCTTGAAGAAATTAACCTCTGGGTGCTTGTTTGAGCAAAACAACTTTGGATCAGCCACTGCTGGTCTTCTCTGGTGAACCCGACCCGCTGCGAAATACAAAGAAAGTAGGGAGATGAATTTAAAATTAAATACAAATGAAAGAATAAAGGAAAATAAAACGGGAAAGAAAAAAAAGGATAAGAAAAATTAAAGCAAAAAGGGAAAGAAAGAGGAAAGAAAAAGGAAAAGAAGAAGAGGAGAGGAAAGGCTCACTGTCCCTTTCCTTCAAGGTGGCGAGTAATGCGTGTCACCGCAGGGAAGCCACCTCCAAATAAAAACGTCACTTAGGGGGAGAGCCGGCGGTCGGGGTGCGGCGAACACTGGGGCCGAGCCATCACCTCCCGACCCTGCTCGGCCCTCGGCGGGGTCGCGCAGCTCCTCGGTGTGCGCCCCGTCGGGGCGGTGGCACCGTGCGGGGCCCGGACAGGGATCTCGGGTCAGCCGCGGGGGGAGGACGCGCCCCCGCCTTCTCGCTCCCCTGTCCTGCTCCCCGCGGAGGATCCGAGCCCCGCAATCTGTTCAGCCCCTTCAACCCTTCGTCCATCCAGTCGCACCTTGCTCCCTAATTTTCTTCCGGGGTATTTCTCCCTAAAGACAGCTGCGGCAGCTTTCCCGTCCTAAAGAGGCAAGGGCTTTTGCGGGGTCCAAAGGATGACGGGCCGGCGTTTTGGGGGGCAGCACGGCGTCGCGATGCCGTTTGGGGGGAGGTCAGGGCAGATCAAAAGCTCCTGTCCGGCTGCGGGAAGGACGAGTCAATTACCGCCGAACCGCGCTGCGGGGAGGGGACGCAACCCCCGAGCAGTCCGCGGGCACCGGGCCGGGCCTGTTCCGCCACCCCCCCCCCCCCCCCCCCCGGACCCCTTTGTATCGCCGCCGCTCGCTTAATATTATTTATGCGTTTCTGCAAGGAATTGTGGGATGCCGGCCCCCTCCCCGGTAAACACCGGGACAATTAAACCCCCGATAACTCGGGGTGGGGGGGCACAGGCGGGCGGGGGGGGGCAGCGGTGCGCGCCCCGCGGCGAGGCACCCCCAGCTCCCCCCCGCGCATCCCCGCGGCGGCCGGGCCCGTCCGGGGGAGGGGCGTGGGCGCTGTCACTTACCGGGGCGCCCCGCACCACGTGTGCGCTCGCCCGGGCTTCCATTGGCCCGAGGCACGTGTCGGAGCGCCCGGGCCGGCGACGTCAGCGGCGGGGGCCCCGTTAAAACCTAAAGGACAACAACCCGAGTGGAAGTGCCCGGGCGCGGCGGCGGCGGCCGCCGGGGCGTAGCGCGGCGCAGGGCGGGCGGCAGGGCAGGGCGGGACGCCCCCCCACCCGCGGCGGCCCCCGCATGTGCGGGCGCGGGGCGGCGCGGGGCGGCGCGGGGCGAGGCGCTGCCGGCCGGAGCCCCGCGGGGCGCCCCTCACCGCCCTGCCCTCCGCGGGACACCGGCTGCTGAGAGCCCGCCTACACCCCGCCCCGACACCGGCGCTTCGTTTTTTTCTCTTGCACCCCCCCTCCGCTCCCCAATTATTATTATTTTTATTATCACTAATTTTTCCTCCGCGGATGAGGCGCGGCGGCGGCGGCCGGGGCAGCAGGCGGCAGCGCGCCGCGGGACCGAGCGGCTGAGCGGCGGCGGCAGGCGGCGAGCGGCGGCGGGAGGACCGGAGCCCCTGTGTTTTCATTTTTTGTCAAAGTTGGAAGTGGTGCAGGCTCGGCTGCTGGCTTGAGGGTCTCCCTGCATTTATCTATTAATATTTTTTTAAATTACTCTTAATTTTAAATTTTTTTTCCTTTTTTTTTTTTTTTTTCAAACTCTGGATTTTGAATGCCGGGCGAAGCCAGGAGAAACGAAAGCAAATAGACACCTGTGTGTGCGTGTATATATATATATATATATATAAAAATATATATATTAAAAAATTAAAATAAAGAACAACCGACTGCAGCAGCAACAACAGACAGCGCTCGGCAGCGCCCGGTCGGCGGCGGGCGGGCAGCGGAGCCGTCGGCGGGGCGGCCGCGCAGCATGGAGGAGGGCGGCCGGAGCCCCCGGGAGGAGGCGGCCGAACCGCAGGAGTCCGGCGGCGACGCGGAGCCCGGCGGCGGCGGGCGGCGGGGACTGCTGCTCCCCCCCGGTGACCCCCCGCACCCCCACCCGCACCCGCACCGCATCACCAACTTCTTCATCGACAACATCCTGCGGCCCGAGTTCGGGCGGAGGAAGGAGGCGGGCGGCCCCGACGGAGAGCCCCGGCGGCCCGGCGCGGAGAGCCGCCGCAGCCCCGCCGCGGCGCCGGCCCCCGGGGCTCCGCTGCCCGGCGGCGGGGCGGGCTCGCCGGGCCGGGGGGAGGGCGGCCCCGCCGGGCTGGCCCTGCACGGCGCCGCCAAGAAGGGGGGGGACCCCGCGACGCTGGAGGCGGCCCTGAAGGCGCGGGGGCTGAGCGGCGGCGACCTGTCGGTGAGCTCGGACTCGGATAGCTCCCAGGCCAGCTCCAACGCCGGGAACCAGCCCATGCTGTGGCCCGCCTGGGTGTACTGCACGCGGTACTCGGACCGGCCCTCCTCAGGTAAGCGCAGCCCCGCCGCAGCCCCGCTCCCCACGACCGCAGCCCGTTCTCTGGGCTCCCCGGGCCGCTACCGCCCGCCCGCGAGGCCGGGAAGCGGCGTGGAAAAGACCCCGCTCCCCTTTCCCTCTCCGTCTTCTTCTGGTTATTTTTTTTTTCTGTTTGGGTTTTGCTTTTTGGGTTTTTGTTTTGGTTTTTGTTTTTTTTGTTTTTTTGTTTTTTTGTTTTTTTTTTTGGCGGATGGGCGAGTTGCTTAAAATGGCCTGAAAATACTTGAAGATGCAGGGCCGGCTGGGGATGCGCGGAGCCGCAGGGACAAGGAGGGAACGAGGGTCCCTCCCTCTGTCCCTGCCGCCGCGGCGGAGCTGAGGCCGCCTGGGCTCGGGGCATTTCCCACCAACTGACGAGTTCTGTGAAAGAGGGAGGAAAAAACAAACAGTCTTCGGGCTCCCCGCTCATCCTCCCGGCGAGCTCTCCAGTTCCCTGCCGGGAAACCCCCCCTGCGCTGGGTTTTGGAAAGGGGAGGTGGCATTTCTATAGGCCTCTCCTTGTTTTGGTTAGTCTTTTTGGCCAAAAACAATCCGCAATCGCTTATTTCTCAAAAGAGGCCTCCGAACCGCCGCCGTTTCTTTTCTTTCTTTTAATTTCCCCCCATATGCTGTAGGTCAGCTCTGTGGGGGCCGGGGGACATTTCCAAGAGCCGGGAAACTTCTTTGGCAGAGTCCGTCCCTTGGCAAGGGCTTAGGCAGAACGTCCTGAAATTATCTAAAAAAAATTAAATTAAATTAAAAAAAAAATTAAAATAACAAGCAGGGGGTAAAATGTCCTTTCGCTACGGCGGGGACAGGAGGGCTGGCTCCGGCAGATCAGTAAATCCCCGGTTAGAAACAAGTAGAAAACACTGGAGAAAGGCATGGGAAACATCAGGCAGGAGATCTGCTCCCGGGGAAAAGAAAGAAAAAAATATGGGTCTTTCTCTTACAAAAGCGGCGAGGTAGGATTTTCACCCGGGAGTCGGCTAGCTGAGGAAGGGATCATAAAACGAGATGAAAATTAGTTCGTAATATCTGAAAACAAACTCTTACTCAGAGGTAATATTCAGAGCTGAATTGGAATTTACTCCATTGTTCTCCAGTGCTCTCCTTTGTTAATATTTAATTAACATACATCCTCACAATGGCTCGGCCCGGGCAGAAAAGGCTCCTTGTGCTGCCGAGAATAATATTCCCGAGAATAATCCCGGCGATTCGGATCGGGCCGTGCAGCGCCATATGGGCACTGCAGCGGAGAGACGGAATGCTTCTGGCCAAGTAAACTGCAAGAGGATTTCCATTATAATTTTTACCACGACTCACAAAAAAAAAAAAAAAAAAAGTAAAAAAGTATAGAGGTTTTCTTAAAAAAAAAAATCTGTTCAGGATATAAAATTTAGCTCCGTGCCTCTGCCCCTGGTGCAAGCTTTCCTCCTTTCCTCGCCGGGCATTCCCGGGCCACAGAGGCTCGGTAACTGCGTTTCTGGCTCGGAGAAAGGGGCCGGGGGAGCGGAGGGGGGGCCAGCCGGGCAGCGAGCGGGGCGCGGGGGGCTGCGGGGGCGCCGGGGGCTGCGGCTGCCGTTCCGCCGCCTCCCGAGCATCCCTGGCAGCGGAGGCACAAAGCGGGGTCCCTTCCCTCCCAGGGGGTGGTGCTGCCGGAGCAGGGTGCCCCCCACGCGGGAGCTCTGGCCGCAGCAGAGCGTGGCGGTGTCGGTGCTTCTCCTCTCTCCCGGCCGTAGGTCCCCGCTCCCGCAAACCAAAGAAGAAGAACCCCAACAAGGAGGACAAGCGGCCTCGCACCGCCTTCACCGCCGAGCAGCTGCAGAGACTCAAGGCCGAGTTCCAGACGAACCGGTACCTGACAGAGCAGCGGCGGCAGAGCCTGGCCCAGGAGCTCGGGCTCAACGAGTCCCAGATCAAAATCTGGTTCCAGAACAAGCGAGCCAAAATCAAGAAGGCGACGGGCAGTAAGAACTCCCTGGCAGTGCACCTCATGGCCCAGGGGCTCTACAACCACTCCACCACGGCGAAAGACGGCAAGTCGGACAGTGAATAGCCAAGGGAAAGGGGGGGTGGGAGGGAAACGAGGGAGGGAGGGGGGAGGCAGGGGTGGGGGGGCCGTTTGCAGTCAAAGTTTATACAATGCAATAATTTAATTAAAAAAAATAAAAAGAAACATAAGGGCCAGTGTATAAAGATTATACCAGCATTAATAGTGAAAATATTGTGTATTAGATATAATTCTGCAATATTCTATGTATATATAATTTACAGGTAAGGTGGTGTAAAAATCCAAGATATCTGATTATAAAATTTTTTTTTTGGTTGGTTGGTTTTGGTTTTGGGGCTTTGGGCTTGTTGTTTGGTTTCGTTGGGTTTTTCTTTTTTTTTTTTTTTTTTTTTTTTTTGGTTGTATGAAGTTTTAGATGCTATCTTTAAGATTTTTTTTTTAAGCTTAAGTTACTTTTTTATAGACTTAAGCGCAGTTTTAATGGACATTGGACGCTGTTTTTTGAAATTCAAAAAAAAAAAATTAAAAACAACTTTTGCTGAAGTCCAAAGATTTTTATTGCTGCATTTCACACGACTGTGAACCGAATAAATAGTTCTCCTATTTGTTCTATGAGTTTTAACTTTTTTTTTCACCCCACCCCTAACCTTTTCTTTTGGTTTTTTTTTCCTTTTTTCTTTTCTTTTTATTTTTGGGTTGTTTTTGGGGGGGGGAGTGTAATGTTTTTGTAATTTTTTTTTTTTTTTTTTTGGAGTTGGTGTGTCTGGGGCTGATTTTGGGGATAGACGAGGAGAATTTAATTTTAAAAGAATGAAAAGATATAAGTAACGTTAGGGAAACAAATCTCAAAGCACCGTCTCGAAACATGCCCGGGGTCCTTTCCTGAGCCTCTGCTCCTTCATCACCGCAACGAGAGCCACGGGCGCCCGTGAATGCGGAATGCAGGCGTGGATGCTGGGTAGAGATGGGGTGAGCACCCCCGCCTTCCAGCTTGTTGGGATAACTTCGGGAACCCCATCTCCGAAAAGCGGGAGCCTCTCCGGGATGCTGCTCCCTCACGGCCCCGCTGTCCCACCCCGGCGGGCAGCCGAGGGATGGGACCCGGCTCCTCTCCGGCATCACCTCCCCGAAACATTTGGGAGCGTTTTAGCCCCCCCTTCCCCCCAAAAGTCCCATTTTTAGTTGTACCTTCCCCTCCGTGGCGCGGTCCCCGCTAGCGCGACGCTCCGTGGCAGCGTGCGGGTGGGTGCTTGTCCCCACACCCCCCTTCCTCACGCAGACACCTCCCTGAAATCGGAGTTTTTGGGGGGTTCGAGGCGCTGTGCTGCGTTGAACCCGTTTGTCCCGGAGCGTGGGGTCCCTCTCCCCGCTCCGGAGGGGGATTTGTCCCGCGTGGGCCTGGGTGTGCGTGGGCGGCTGCTCAGGAACGGATTCTCCTGCGTCGCTGTTTGTGGGGGGGGAAAAAACTTCTCGCTTTGCCTTAAAACCTCTTTATTTTGCAGCTCTAATAGATACACACTGTACATAGTAGTATAAAAGTTAAAAAATAAAAAAACGGGGAAAAAAAAGGAAGGAAAGAATCCAGCTATAAAATAAAAACTGTAATTTTAAATTCTGTGAATAACCATCAGCTGCTTAGGGGCCAGGATTAAATGACTTTGCCTTTTAGCAAGAAAGCAAAGGATTTTTTTTCTTCTCTCCAGTTTATAAAACATGTGCATTTTACAATTGCAGTATCAAATATTTATAATCGGATGAAATATGAATGTTTCTATTTACAACTGTGTTCTCAACATTGTGAACATTCTCGCTGCATTTTGTGTGTTTCGATTCTCGAGGACTGCATTAAATAATAATAATTAAAAAAAAAAAAACAGCCAAAGAACCCACTTTATTACGAAATCCAACCCGTGTCACTCAGACGTTACAATGGAGCTATTCGGGAATATATATCCCTAAATGTTCATACAGCCTCAGACTGCACTTCTGAGCGTTGGAGCTGGAATTGGAAGTATGTCGTAGTTTTAATTCTTTACAGGGGTGTGTGGGGGCGGGGGGGTGGTGGTAAAATCTGTGGCGATTTATGAGAGAGGTGGTTTTGCAGCCAGGCGTTTCATCAGCCTTTTGACTTAATGAGGAAACTTTGGGAGATTCATTCCTAGGCTGCAGGAGAGGACGAACGCCAGCCGGCACCGAGCCCCTCTCGGGCACTCCTCCTCCCGTTCAAAAGGAGCTGAAAACGGAAAGGAAAATCTCTTTAATCTCACGTACTGTCAACAGGTTTCACCTTTTCAAGACTTTAAATACCCGGTGGTGCGATGCTCTGACAGGCTGCGTTTGGAAAACCTCTGCTAGGAAAACACGTAACCCTGGAGCTCGGGAAGAGGGGATGGAATATTGCCGATGCCACGCCACGAAACCAGGCACCCTGTAAAATACTTGGCAGCCCCGGGAAATGACAGTACCACGATTTTAGGACAGGCTGGACAAAAATAAAACGATCACCCGCCTTGCTGCGACAAAGGGCACAAGAGCTCCGAAATAGCTTTCCGCAGGCAGGAGAGGGAGGAAGGGCAGAGCCTCACTCACCCTCAGGGTCGCTCCTGCTGCAGGGGACTCGCTCCCAGACAAAACCAAGGAGAACGGGGGGTCGAGGGGAAAGTGTATTTAAAATTTTATTTTGTACTTTATTTTTCTCAAGCTGCTGCTTTGGGATATATTTTGCAAGGGGCAAAATTCTCCAGGAGCGGAGCTGCTTCTGGGACAGTGCACCAAAGGCTTCACCTGCTCGGAGGACCTGGGGGCAGGGCAGAGTGCGGGGATGCTACCAGGATACTGTGGGCTCCTGCTTCCCGTCTTGCTTTATTTCCCCAGCCTCGCTGGTCTGCGTGCTTTTGAGATATATACATATATATTTCTTTTTTGTTACCTCCATTAATCGAGGCAGGTGATTTATAATCCCTTGGGAGAAAATCGATGGCAGTGGGCGCTTAAGAAGAGTTTTAAATCTGGTTTGAAAAATAGCTTCCGTTGTCCGACCATACAAAATGCACCGTGGGTATTACACGAGGGCAGCTAAGTCCCACGGAGATATTATTTGTATTTTTTTAGGAAATCACTAAACCTGCAGTGGGGGAAAAATTGGCCCTGCTCCTAAGAGTGCAGGAAGAAGTGGAGTTTCCACCTGTCCTCACCCAGCCTGGTAAGAAAAGCTGGGAACACAAAACAGATGTGTGACACCAGCAGGAATATATAGTTTTGGGCTAAAAAAAAAATTAGTAGTACAACTTCTCCAAGCTAGTCAAGTCTGTGGAGCAAGGACAGACACTATCTCGCTGCTGCTTGGATTTTATCCAGACCAGAACACAAAATATTTGCCATTGGTAAGCCGCGCCTTCAGTGGGAGCAGCGAGTTCCTCACATGGGCCGTACTTGTCACCTGCCTCCGGTATTTTGGGGAGTGCTTGCACGTGAAGAGGCGCAGGTTCGGAGGGACTCGCTCCGCTGCTGCCTTCGCCACCCTTGGAGCGGCTGCTGCTTCCCGTGCGCCGTCCCGAACGCGCTCCCACGCCCGGGCAGCGGCTCCCCGCTGGCTCGGCAAGGACCGCACAGCTGAATTAGCCCTCGATAATTTAAGATTTAAAATTATTTTAACAGGACGAGCTGCCGCACAAGATCCTTTTGCAATTTTAGCAAAGCAACAAGCCCTTTCTGAAGCAGCCTTTTAGTTTTGGAAAAGGCAGAACCCCAATCCACGACAGCCCTGAAGCAGAGCCACAGCCTCCCCTAAAATCCGGCTGCGCCGGGGCAAGGGCAGAGGCAGGACTGGCCCTGGAGTCACACGGCTGGCAGCGTTTTTATCCTGGCAGGCAGCTCTCCCTGAGATTTCCCTCCCCCATCTAGCGGGGCAGGCTCCTTCCCCTCCAGCCAGGGCAGCGGAGTTCAGTACAAAAAAAAAAACCAAACAAACAAAAAACAAAAACAAAAAAAAAAAAAAAAAAAAAAAAAAAAAAAACAAAAACAAAACCAAAAAACCACAAGCTAACTAATCAAACGAAATAACCAACCTAGGAAGGTATTTCAGGACTGAACAAAAATGCATCTGCACTTGCCCGCGCCAGCCAGCCCCTCCGTGTAATTAATTAAGCGTATTTTTCCCGTAACTCTGTTCAATGAGCATCTGAGCACTGAGGTTTAGTGAAGGTGTTCCTCCGCTCTGCTCCCTGCTAACGCAGGACGTGGCACATGAATTGTACAAATCCACACCCAGGCACGATATATGCAAATATCCGCGCCATTGATTGTGAAATGCATATCAGAGTTAGAGGGAGAAACTATTTAGCTAGCTCGGGTTTGTGAAAAAAAAAAAAAAAAGTAATTCTGTATCCCGCTGATTTAATATCCGACCGCCACATTCAATCCCCGCCCATGCAGCTATCAAAAGTACCCCTGGGATGTTTGGATATCATCTCCAAACTAACATCTGTGATTATGAAACGCTCAGAAGGGGAAGGTTAATAACAATTTGTTTCAAAGGGCCACGAGTCAATTTTATAAACAAATTCGCGTCGTCTTAAAAGCAAACAAACAAACAAGCAGCGTGGAAGCTGGCACCCACGGGCAGGGGCCGGACCTGGGTACTTGGGGCAGGATTTATGCCTGCTTCCCGCAGGGATGGAGCCGAGGCAGCCTGGGACGGGCCGGGAGCAGCAGCCGGGGATGGTGGGGTGTGCAGGGGGAGAAGTTTGTGCTGTGACAGCCCGGGGATTCTGGCTCAGGCAGAAACGCAGCCAGACACATTTGGAAAGCGTAAGGTAGTCCCGGGTTTGTATACAGAAAGCTGGGACGGTCCCTGACAGCGGAGCTGTGTTCTGTGGAGTAGGAGAGGGGGCAGGTCTGGGCTATGCAGGGCTAGGGAGGGGTATCCATGCCCTGGGCTCACCCCTCACACACACCGAGACCAGCCTTGCAGCTAAAACCAGCACTCGTTCATCCCCAGTCTGCTCTAGCACGTATTTTGGGACCCCTGGCAAACTCAGGCAAGGCTGCTGGCCAAAGCCTGGCCCCAGCATCGGGAATAAGTGGCCTGGTTGAGCCCATGCAGGAGGAGAAGACCGAGCCTGCAGCTCCACCGCCAGGTACGCCTGGAGCCCGACGGCAGCCCCTCG